>NC_089264.1:20378858-20610032 GCF_963930625.1 Muntiacus reevesi | reverse complement strand
TAGCAACTTAAGTTGATGTAGGGATCAGAAGCCAGAGGCCAGCAGAAAAGGAGCTATCCAACTCACCTGACACAGATGGGAGAAAGGAACCTATAAACAAATACTGGGCTTCAACTTGAAGTGAATTATTGGGTAGAGGAGGTGGACAGATTGTCCTTAAAGGCATAGGAGCAGGGTTATGTACTTTGTAATATCATTCATGCTGTCCTAGAGGAAAAAAGTCGATAATCATACATCTACGAATGCTACCTAAAACTTCAAGTTAGATATAGTAGTTGAATGTGGTTGAACCCATGCCAGGAGCTAAGAAGGCAGAAACTAGAGTTGATGAATTGAAACACCATCCCAAAAGGGAGTGAATAATCTCATTTTCTCAAAGTCCTTCCTTCTGGTTTATACTATTATCATTTATCTTACTGAGTGAGAAATTAAAAAGCGGAGCAGAGCAGTTGTCTTTCCTGTTACAAAGCAAAATGCAACTAAGTTTGAAGATCTAATTGGTTTTATTCAACAATTCATGAGTCAGGCAGCAACCAATCTACAAGTAAGAAAGGCACTCCCAGGAGCTTTGGAAAATGAAAGGCTTTATAGGCAGAAAGGTGGGGCAAAGAAATTATAAGTTTGGATTATTTCAGGCAAGGCCACCTTCCCTTCAGGGAAGGCAGGGGGTTTTATCAGGTAGATTAGTTCACTAATGTTGATTAGGAAATTCCAGACCAATTGGTTTAAAATTCCACTCTTGGCTTCCCAGGTGGCACAGTGGTAAAGAATCTGCCTGCCAAGCAGGAGATGTGGGTTCATCCATGGTTTGGAAGGAAGATCCCTGGAGAAGGAAGTGGCAACCCACTCCAATATTCTTGCCTGGAAAATCCCATGGACAGAGGAGCCTGATGGGCTACAGTCCATGGGGTTGCAAAGAGTTGGACGTGACCTAGCACCTAAACAACAGCATATCCACTCTTGGCAGAGGCTGAAACTGGAGTTACTTTATGTATTAAGTCATGGTGGGACTTAACACAAGTTAACTTGATTTTGGGCTTCTTTTCAACTTTCTTAATGCTTATGAGGCTAGTGAAGAGTATATATTGTAATTTACTGCTGTAATTGGACATATTTTATTTTAGATAAGTAAAATCAAGGATTACATTATCTCATTTCTTAAAAAGGTTAAAATGCATGCTAATATATTTTCAAGTTACATTTAAAAAATATAAAAAGATATAAAAAGACTTTAGGACTCAGTTTTCCAAGGAATCACCCACCCAACTTAATTTTTTAAGGAAATCAACTGTAAGTATGAATTTCTTAATTAAATTTTCTGATAATGTAGTATAGGGGAAGTTGATAACATTCAACTTTTATCTGATATCATTACCAAAAAATGTCTAATATTGAAACTGTTAAAGGGAAAATCCACAGGTTCAAAATGGCATCACTTGTGCTAAAACCCAAAGTACCAAACTTAGATTTTTTTTTTGCCATGTGTCACTCATTATTGCTTATCAGCTAAAGACATTCCAGTATCATCAACCTGAGAGTTGAATCTCTGGGTCCCTTGGTCTTTTTTTTTCTTAATTAATAACTGGAGGATAATTGCTTTACAATGTTATATTACTTTCTGCTGTACAACAATGCAAGTCAGCGGTAAAGATACATATATCCCCTCCTTCTTGACAAACTTAGACTTAATTGCAATTAAAAATTTTCCAGAAATTTAATTTTAACTGGCTAATCTGGAATTATCTGTGCAGCATCAGTGAGATAACCTGTCACGTGGGCCCTCTCCAGCTCCGAAAGGAAGAAGAGGGACTATCCTTGTCATTATCTTCTCTTCATCCAAAAGACGATGGCCTGGCCAGAAATGATTCTCTCTCTTTCTTTTTGGGGTGGCTGGGTAATAAGTTCCTTATCTCATATCCCTTCTATAAAACTCCTCTATTTTGTACAACTTCTTAGAGAATCTTTCTACTTACTAGATAGGATGGTACCCAGTGCATGAGTCCTTTGATAAAGCCAGTTAGATCTTCAAATTTACTCAGTTGAATTTTGCTATTTTTTTTAAACAAAACAAAATATCAGCTCTAGAAATGCTGAAGACAAAATTTTAGTTAACATATAGAAAAGAAGGGGGAAGGGATCAAGGTGCTAGAGTAGGAGGGAGTTGAGTTCACCTTCCCTCATGAACACATTAGTAATATTGATACATCTACATGTGAAGCAACTCTCATGAAAACAAACTGCAGACTTGGTGGGAAGATGCTTCTACATCCAAGGCTATGAAGAAAGATCCACACGGAGTGGAGAAGTAAGAGAAGAGAAGCTATCAGGTTGAGACACACACCCCTAGCAGGGAACACAGTGGAGAAGGGGGATATCCTGGGCTTGGAGCTCCTCCCTGCGGAGTGAGGGGTTCTGGCACATATCCCGCATCCCAGCCCTGGGGTCTGGCACTGGCCAGATGAAAAATCAGTCAGAGTTACAGGAGGGCTGTAAGAAAACGAGGACCCTGCTTGTGAAAAGAGCATGCACACGCTTACTGCCTGGAATAAGATGAGTAAAGCAGGTTGAAGTCGCCCAGGGGTCTGGTCAGTTCCCCTCAGAGCTCCAGTTTCTCTTTCTCAGCACAGATACCCACTAGTGTGAAGGCTGGCAGTACCAAGGAGAGTGTGTACTGGTGAGGGGACTGAGTTGGTTAAATTCAGCACTGTATCTGCATGGGGCAAGGGTGGTCATTGCTGGAATGATCAGAGGAGGAGGATCAGGAGCTGCCTGGAGTCCTGACTGGCTTGCAGTGCCCACTCTGGGCCCTCTGGCTCCAGCCTTGCTCTCCTCCAGGTCAAAGGCATGCTGGGGGGAAGGAGAGTGCTCACTTAGAAATAGTGAACAAGCTCAGACTGGATGCTCAGGACTGCTGCTCCAGCACCATGGGACCAGACGCCACCCTCCATAGTGTGGTAGCAACCGCTGAGCGGAGGGGAAGCCCTAGCTCACACCTGGCTCCGGCCGCAGGTGCCTTCATCTCCAATCCCATCTCCCATCAAAGTGACAGCTGCCGGTATACCCCAGTGAAGACGTGAACTGGGCTCACTTCAGATCCAGCCCCACAAACAAAGCCACTGGGTCCATGTAGACCGCATAGGGACACTCCAAACAAGGACGTAGCTTCAAGACAGGGACAGGTAACTGTTTCACACAAAATGAGAAGACAGAACAATATGTTTCAAATGAAAGAACAGGGAAACAAAAACCCTGAAAAATCAACTGATGAAGCAGAGATAAATAATCTACCAGATGAAGAGTTCAAAACATTAGCAATAAGGATGCTAGCTGAACTTGGGGAGAGAATAGATGAAAGCAGTAAGAATTTTTAACAAAGAACTAGAAAATGTAAGGAAGAATTAGTCAGAGCTGAAGAATATAGTAGCTGAAAAGAAAAACGTACTAGAAGGAATTGACAGCAGACTAGGTGATATAGAACACATAAGTGATCTGGAAGATAAAATAATGGAAAGTGCCCGATGAAAACAGCAAAAAGGAAAACAAATTTTAGAAACTGAGGACAGTACAAGGGACCTGTGACAACATCAAACTTGCTAATATTCACATTATGGGCAGAGTCTCAGAAGGAGAAGGAAGAGAGAAAGGGTAGAAAATGTAAGTGATGAAATTATGGTTGAAAAGTTTCCAAAGCTAAAGAAAAACCATATTCTCAAGTACAGGAAGTGCAGATTTGGCAAAGCATACTATCTAAGCCTCAAAGTTCTTATGTTGCCTGCCCCATGGAGATGGTCAAGTGATAGAAAGAGAATGCATGTAAAGCTCAAAACATCATCACATTTTATACAATAAATGGTGGTTGCTATTATTGTTAGTTGAGATGATGTTATTAATGTGTGAATTGACACTCATTCTCAATATATTCATTTTTTAATATTTATAGGGCTGTGAGGTAACTTCTATGTGTATTAGTATTGCACACACACACAGACAGAAACACATACCTACTTGCACATACATTTGTGCAGATGGAATTTGAGTATTACAGTGAGTATACTTGGGTGAGCAATACTAAGTGTTGTCCTCTCTACACACCATCTTTTTCTGCTCTCCTAACATGATTTATTTCTCCCTGAATGTGGTCTGTATTTATTCTATACAATGTGTATGAGTCACCAAAAAATATGTATTCTGAGAAATGGTTGACACATTTACATTCTTTTACCCTTGCTTTTATTTCTTTGCAATTAATTTTAATAGCTGTGGCAGTCAGATTTATTACATTTTCCTTCTTACTTCTACACACTTTTTATTTCCCTGCTATGCATTTTTACTTAGAAAAAAACTAAATTGGTCAATAATATAGAAGTCATATTGAGAAGAGATGAGTTGGAGCAAAAGAGAATCTTAATTTAACAGGAGACAGATATATCTACGGATTGAGAAATTTCCCCTCCTGAAAAGAATTTCAAAACTTCTTAAAATATTAATCAGAGAAGCTGTAATATTATCTTAGTAAACTAAATCAAAAAGGTTATTAAATTTTCTCATACACTTGTCTTGAATTGGAAAATAAATTATGTCTTCAGATAAATGTTTATAACCATCAGAAACCATCAATCAGGATAAATGGAGGGGAAAAAACTGAGACAAAAGTCAAAGTCAAGTTAGTAAATATGAAAGGAATTAGGCTTTAAAATGGTTTATTGAGAGCTGTCGTGAAGAGTCAGACATGACTGAGCGACTTCACTTTCACTTTTCACTTTTATGCATTGGAGAAGGAAATGGCAACCCACTCCAGTGTTCTTGCCTGGAGAGTCCCAGGGATGGGGTCGCACAGAGTCGGACACGACTGAAGTGACTTAGCAACAGTAGCAGTTTAATGTTATGGAAGTGTTTCATTATCTCTCTCTGTCTTTGTCCCTATTTATGTGTATATTTATTTGCATATCATTTTCACTATAACACTATAAGTTAGGCACTTCTTTGTTTTACTTTTAGGAAAACAGAAGTACAGAGAGTTTATTAATAGATAGTACACCAGGACCAAACAGTGTCTAAGTGGGATGAATTTAAATCCAATTCTGATTCTAGCACCCTAGTCTGAAGCACCGTATGAATAACTGTGTGTTTTGGAGAAGAATCTATTATGTGAAAATATCTATAATGAGAGAACATTTCAACATTTCACATGACAGATTAATAAGTAGGAAAGTGCTGATATGAGGGCTTTAGTGGAAGTAAAAAACAGAAACCTGATAAAAATTTCTGTTTATAATTTGCAGTGCAGCATGATAAGACTGTAGAGCACACTAGATTCTAATCCCAGGAATGGCATCATTAGTATCTAAAGCCGTTCAACCATGATCTATGAATGGACACGTTAGAGTAATTTAATTGATATTTTAACCATGAGTATTACAGCATACTATATAAGAAGTTTTGTCCTGATTGAATGGTTAGTTTATGAGCTAAACAATCTATTTAATGACTTCATTAAATTGAGTATCTGAGTGTCAAATCTATAAAACAAGTTTAGTACATGCATCCTTTTATAAAACCCATACCTTATCTTTTGTGAATGTAAACACATGATCTTAGTTTTTGTTTCACATAGTTTATGAATTTGGGTACTATTCTCCCTGTCCTTAGTTATCACTTGTATAAAACTGACAAGTTTCTTCTCACTAATTAATTCTAAGATAACTTTGTTAGCTTGTATATGTTCTGTTTTTCAGTTTGCCCATACTTTACTTAAAAATATGGTTACCAGGGGGAAAGATTGGGGGGAGGGATAGATTGGATTTTTAGGATTGACATACACACCTTGCTCTATTTAAAGCAGATAACCAACAAGGACCTAGTGTGGAGCTCAGGGAATGCTGCTCAGTATTCTGTAATAGCCTAAATGGGAAAAGAAATTGAAAAAGAATAGATAACATGTGTATGTGTAACTGAATGGCTTTGCTGTAACTTGAAACTAACAAAACATTGTTAATCAACTATGCTCCAATATAAAATAAAAATTAAAAGAAAAAACCTCTGGGAACAACAACAACAGCATTCATCTTATAGGTTCAGGTAGAGCTCATATTGAAGATGCAATAATACTGTTGTCTACCAGGAAACAGCCATTGGCAAGGGTGTTACTGAGGGTTCTTTTGATAGTTCTGTTGTAAAGGACGAACCTGCTACCTTGAACAAGATTTTGGATTTCAGGATTACTGCATTTGAGGGGCACAGTGAGGATCATGTTGAGCTTGATTGAGAGGTGTGAATATTAACTTATAACTAATTTTATAAGGGAAAATTTAAAAATGTAAGTATTTTAAAGTATAAATATAGTTAATTAAAATTTATGTCAATTTTTGACTTCCATTTGAATATGAATGTTCATGGTTGTTAGCTATTACTTGAAGTTACTCAAAGGAAATTAAATTTACATAGTTGAACAAAAGTAATACCAGAAGCATTCATACCTAGATTAAATAAAATTTAGAAATTTAGGGTTCATTGTTTAATGATTAAATGGATTAAAGGATATTGATTACAATTGACTACAATCAGTGTGAATATCTTTTTAAGCAGTTTTCCTCCTGATAGTACTTTCAATATCGACCAATTCAATATGTGTTTTAGGTAGTTTTGAATTTATGTGACTTCCTATTCACTATTTTTACTATCTTTTGAACTAGTTTGTTCACAGTTTTTTCCATTTCTCTGAAACTAGTACAAATAGACCTACGTCTTGAGACAAAATTAAACCTTAATGATGGATGGTAGTGATACTGGAATTTTTCCAATATGCTTTCACCTTTCAATAGCCTTTTCACAGAAAGCAGGCCATTTCTTAAGCTCAGAGTCAAAAAGTGGACATTTCTGCCGTGATGAGAAAATCTAAGAGCTTTGAAGACCCCTGATCTCTAGGGTGAAGGCCCTGAGGTTAAAGATCAGACAGTGGGGTTTGCATTTTCTTACTTTGTAAATACATGCAGTTTCTATATTCTCAGCTTGCATTTGGCGGCACATAAATTATCTTTTTTATTTCATATTTTCATATTTTCTTCTTTATACCTGTTTATGTTGTTTGTATGACATATTTACTGTCAAATATGTTTCATGCTTTGGGGCAGATTTTATTTTCCAAAAATGTGCACACTGTTACTTATTCCACATACTCTTCTTGCATTTTCACTTTGACATTTCTTCCATGGAGACATTGGGTGTATGCCTCCTCTTTTTGAATCTGGATGGGCTTGTGACTATAGTGATATGATGCCATGTGACTTTTGGTGTTAGGTACTAAGAAGTGATACAACATCTAGTGGCTTAGGATACTTGCTCTTTGAACCCAGTCACTATGCTTTGGGGAAATCTAAGCAGCTACTCGGGCTTCCCAGGTGGCGCTAGTGGTAAAAGAGAAACACGTCTGCCAATACAGGAGATGTGAGTTTGATCCCTGGGTGGGGAAGATCCCCTAGAGGAGGGAATGGCAACCCACTCCAGTTTTCTTGCCTGGAGAATCCCATGGACAGAGGAGTCTGGTGGGCTACAGTCCATAGGGTTGCAAAGAGTTGGACACAACTGAAGCGACTTAGCACACAGGTACATAAGCAGCTACTTGAAGAGGCTATGTGCAGGAGTCCATTTGAGAGCAAGTCTCAGTCACAAGACACATTAGTGAAAAAGTCCTTGGATCTAAAAGCTCCCAGCTATTAAGTCATTCCAGTCTTCAAGTCTTTTCAGCTGAAGTCTCAGACATGTACCAGAGACAAGCCATCCAGGCTTTGCTCTATTCAAAGCATGACCCATAGTATCTCTGAGCACTATAAATGGTGGGTTTTTTAATGCCACTAAGATTGAGGTGATTTTTTTCATAGGAATAGATAACTTGAACAAATCTCCAACAATCATCTAACTTCTTTAGGATGACTCTGATCTGCTTCTTCAAATATTTAAGAAAAACAGTTCTATCAAACCAGACCTTGTCGCACAGATTGAATCCTTTTCTTTTTTCACTGTCTTGGAAAGATTGTTTTTCATTGTTTTTCAAGAGATAGTCATCATAGCCACATATATTGGAAAAAGAAGTTAAAGTTTGCAAGTGATTACATAATTTGACATTATATTGTAAATTTACTTTATATAACCAAAATTGTGAAAAAACTAAGTCAAATATTGTTTCTTATTTATGGTATAATAATTTTGAAAGCCTAATAAGATTATCTCAACTCTCCTTAGAGTTTTATATATAAACAGATAAATAGTTGCACATTTTTCCTTTATACCTTGCTAACTGTGCCAATAGTGTAAGTGTTAGTCACTCAGTCATGCCCGACTCTTTGCGACCCCATGGACTGCAGACCACCAGGCTCCTCTATCCATGAGATTTTCCAGGCAAGGATACTGGAGTAGGTTGTCATTTCCTTCTCCACTGTGCCAATAAGAATTATTATAAATAGAATCTTCTTTACCTTGCTTACACACACTCCCAAAGAAAGACTACATACCACTTAACACCTTTCTGGGCTCACTCACTTTTATTCATGGGCCGTGGGATGGCCTTTGTAATATCTCACTGTTTTGATAGTTCTGAGATAGAAATCACTTGAATATAGGTCTTCTTGTGTCTGAGGCTACACATGCTGTTTACGCTAATTGGTTTCATAACTATGAACCTGACCTTGACTTTTTTCTCTATTTGTTCCCTCCATTAATTCTGAAGTTTCCTTGGGGTTGCAAAGAGTCAGACATGACTGAGCGACTGAACTGAACTGAACTTCTCACTAGCTGCTTTTTGATCCCCAACTAATGACAATTCCAATTTTTAATCATCTTTAATGCCAGGACCATTATGTTTCCTGCTTAGCTTTGAATCTTTGATCCCGATCTCTTACCATATAGCACTAACATAAACCAGACAGGAAGTCCAGTTAGGGATAAAGCAAGAAAATTAAATACTGTCATGGTAAATATATCTCCTTAGTAAATCATTTTTTAAAGACCATTAAAAGATGTAGTTTCTCACTATCACAGATTTCCAGTTCATGTTATTATTTGTCCAGGCATAGCACAAAATGAAAATAAAAGACTAATTAGACAATTAAAATAATCAGTGCAGCTCCTTTACACAGTCCAGAGCATGAAAGTGAAATTTACCATTATTAGAAAAGCTAAGATGCCAGCATGCAGTGATTAGCATCTCTGCCCTAGCACCACTCTATCCTTTCTGTCATGATCTTCTGGCTCGACAGTGGTGTCTCATCATTCTTAAGTTGAGAAGGGGCAGCAGTCTTCATGCAATAAATCATTAACATTTAGAAATAAAGAGGCAGCATATTATAGTAAAACAGGACTAGAATATAACTTTGTGATGTTGCTGTTGCTCATTTGCTAAGTTGTGTCTGACTCTGCGACCCCATGGACTGCAGCACACCAGGCTCTCTGTCCTCCACTATCTCCCAGAGCTCAAATTCATGTCCACCAAGTCAATGATTCTATCTAACCATCTCCTCTACTGTCCCCTTCTTTTGCCTTCAGTCTTTCCCAGCATCAGGCTGTTTTCCAATGAGTTGACTGTTTGCATCAGATGGGCAAAGTATTGGAGCTTCAGTCCTTCCAATGAATATTGAGGGTTGATTTCCTTTAGGATTGACTTGTTTGCTCTCCTGAGAGAGAGCAAGAGACTCTCAAGAGTCTTCTATAGCACCACAATTTGAAAGCATCAATTCTTCTGGGCACATTACCTCTGAGTCTTCATCTGTGGAATGGACATAATAATAGTTTCCTACCTGATAGATTGTTTTCAGTTCAGTCAGCTCAGTTCAGTTGCTCAGTCGTGTCCAACTCTGCAACCTTATGGACTGCAGCACACCAGGCTTCCCTGTACATCACCAACTCCTGGAGTTTACTCAAACTCATGCCCATTGAGTCAGTGATGCCATCCAACCATCTCATCCTCTGTCGTCCTCTTCTCCTCCTACCTTCAATCTTTCCCAGCATCAGGGTCTTTTTAAATGAGTCAGTTCTTCACCATCAGGTGGCCAAAGTATTGGAGTTTCAGCTTCAGTACGAGTCCTTCCAATGAATATTCAGGACTGATTTCCTTTAGGATGGACTGGTTGGATCTCCTTGCAGTCCAAGGGACTCTCAAGAGTCTTCTCCAACACCACAGTTCAAGAACATCAATTCTTCGGTACTCAGCTTTCTTTATAGTCCAACTCTCACATCCATACATGACTACTGGAAAAACCATAATTTTGACTAGATTGACTTTTGTTGGCAAAGTAATGTCTCTGATTTTTGATATGCTGTCTAGGTTGGTCATAGCTATTCTTCCAAAGAGCAAGCATCTTTTAATTTCATAGCTGCACTCACCATCTGCAGTGATTTTGGAGCCCCCCCACCCCTGCCAAAAAGGTCTGTCACTGTTTCTACTGTTTCTCCATCTATTTGCCATGTAGTGATGGGACCAGAGACCATGATCTTAGTTTTCTGAATGTTGAGCTTTAAGCCAACTTTTTCACTCTCCTTTTTTACTTTCATCAGGAGGCTCTTTATTTCTTCTTCACTTTCTACCATGTGTGATGTCATCTACATATCTGAGGTTATTGATATTCTTCCCAGCAATCTTGATTCCATCTTGTGCTTCATTCAGTCCACCATTTCTCATGATGTACTCTGCATATAAGTTAAATAAGCAGGGTGACAATATATAGCCTTGATGTACTCATTTCCCAATTTGAAACCAGTCTGTTGTTCCATGTCCAGTTCTAACTGTTGTTTCTTGACCTGCCTACAGGTTTCTCAGGAAGCAGGTCAGGTGGTCTGGTATTCCCATCTCTTTGAGAATTTTCCAAAAGAATTCAATCATAAATCTCATACAACATGCTCAGAGCAGTCCTTGGCATATTGGTAGGTTCTCAAGAATTTTGACTTCTGTTATCTTAGTGCAGAAAACAAACCACTTTGAATATGAACTATTTGATCAGTGATGTATCAATCTCTTTCTCCCACTCAGAGCACTGTACCACAACCAGAAAGATTTGGGGTCTGATTAACCATTTCATAAACTCCATTTATTGGAATTTAAACACAATCATTTCCATTCTGTTAATGAATTGAGTCAGTTCTTGCTTTATTTTGGTACCTGCAATGGCTCCTGAAACTACATGCCATCTTTCTGTCAGCTTTGTACCTAAACTCTTGACTTCTGGATGTGTACCCACTTTCTAACCAGAAACACAAAATATACTTTGTTTTTTTTTTTTAAAGGTTGCGTTCATTGAAAAGAACCAGGAAACACAGGAAAGTTCAGAATAGGAAATTTAGAGCATAGATACTAGTGGTATTTTTATTTTTATTTTATTTATTTATTTATTTTTTGGTGTAATAAAGTTTTATTAAAGTGTAAAGGAGATAGAAAAAGCTTCTGACATAGGCATCAGAAGGGGGCAAAAGAGTATCCCCTTTGCTACTGTTTGGCGAGGTCTTTGCAGCCTCCAGACATTCTTTTGTATTTTTAATTTTCTCCCCCATACTTTCTTTTTTTCCTCCGAAAGTCTGAAAGAGAAAGTCGCTCAGTTGTGTCCGACTCTTTGCGAGCCCATAGACTATAGTCTATGGAATTTCCAGACTGGAATACTGGAGTGGGTAGCCTTTCCCTTCTCCAGGGCAATCTTCCCAACCAAGGAATCGAACGCAGGTCTCCCGCATTGCAGATGGATTCTTTACCAGCTGAGCCACAAGGGAAGCCCAAGAATACTGGAGTGGGTAGCCTTTCCCTTCTCCAGGGGATCTTCCTGACCCAGGAATTGAACCGGGATCCCTGCATTACAGGTGGATTTTTTACCAACTGAGCTACGAGGGAAGCTCCTTTTCCCCCTCACATATATTTATTTAAGTGATTTGCTGAAAATACTATATATGATGATAGTAGGCTCTGATCTACTTCCTGGCCAGAAATCAGTAAATAAATACAATTTCCCCTGACTTCCACAATGCCTGGTTAGAAGTTTCTGTTATCTCATCTGCAGACAGCACAGGCTTGACCTCAAGTAGCTTTGGGGATTTTTCTGGTGTTCTCTTGCTTTGCTCCCAATACACTTTACTCTTCCTACTCACTGAAAAATGACCTCAACTTTTCAGATTGAAAACATACCCACTGTTGCTGCTTTTCTTGAGATTAATACAGACACTACCTCTGTCACCCCAGTTCCTGTTTTGACATAAAGTGAACATTTGGAGTTTCAATTGGTTCTTAGCAAGAAGGAAAAACACTTCCTTAAGCAGCCACCTCAAGTTCTTTACCTGAGACCTTGGATGAACTTCAGGAGATTTCTGTGTAAAAGCTGACGGAGTATGAGAAAAAATTCCAAAGCTTTCATCAGGTTTTTAAAAATTTAATTATTTATGACTAAATTTTTTTTCATTTTATATTGGAGTGTCTTTGATTAACAATGTTGTGTTAGTTTCAGGTGACAGCAAAGTGATTCAGTTATACATATATATATCTATTCATTTTGAAATTATTTTCCTATTTAGTTTATCCTAGAACGTTGAGCAGGTTCTTCGCTTAAAGTCTATAACTTAAGAAATTTCAAGACCTACTGGTGTCAGTAATAATTATTCTCAAGTGAACAAGGTTAGAATAAGAGCTAACAAGGATTTGGCACAGCGCTGAAATATCCAGTGAAACAAATGTATCCTATAACATTAAATCTATCATTAATTTATAAAATATAGTAGAAATTAATGTCTGAGATTAGACGTTTATTTTATTAAGAAGGAATGTCTCTCACAATCTGATTAAGCCAAAAAATAATAAGTAACAGACATAGCTACTTACGATGTGCTGCAGTGCGGTACTTAGTTGCTAAGTCGTGTCCAACTCTTTGAGACCCCATGGACTGCAGCGCACCAGGATCCTCTGTCCATGGAATTTTCCAGGCAAGATTACTGGAGTGGGGTGCCATTTGCTACTTCAGGGGATCTTCCTGACCCATGGATCAAACCTGAATCTCTTGCATCTCCTTCATTGGCAGGCGGATTCTTTACCACATGTAGTACCTGTCTAACACATAGACAGTCAGCACTGGAATAAACTCTGCTATGAGTTGGGGAGTCTGGAGGGTAAGTTCCTAGTACTTAGCGCTGGAGCAGTTAAATAACCTAATGGATGGCTATCCACTCTGCATGTGAATGAATGACAGGATACTCTGGAGAAGCCAGAAGCTTCAATCTTGAAATCAGAGGAGAGTAAGGTAACAGTTAATTTTTTTTTTTTTTTAAATATGATCTAGTGTTTTATGGAGCCCGAATGGAATTGAGAAAGTTTTTTATTTCCTGTAACTTGTCTCTAGTGATGCTCAAAAGGGCCTTTCCTGACTCTGTCAAAACCAACAACCTAATTCATGTCGTAAAAGGAAAATCTCCCTCAGGGCCATCTCTGCACTGACCTAAGCACTGGCACAGAAGAAACCTTACCTTCAGAGGATGGATCTGCATCTCACAGAATCAAAACAAAAAATAGAAAACTTTGTTCTTGTCAGTGGGATAGAAAAACTTTTTTGTATTTTATAGAGTATGCTTACAGGAAAATTGGAGCACTCAGATACAGTGCTGAACACTATGTGGGAATTACCAAAAATAAATAAATGGCAATCTATTTGAATTTAAAAGTAATATTCACTAGATTTAAATTACTCATTGAACAACGGTGTTTTCCAAAGCCCATCTGAATTGCAGCTCTAATATAATAACATTCAAACTTTTAAGTTTTTTGTATGTGTATTTTTTTTTTTTTCCTCTATGTGGATGCTAACAGGGCTCTGTTGCCTTTGGATAGTATGAAGGATGGAAAGAATAGGCTCACACTGACTCAAACCTCCAGTGCACCAGGCATGAATCTCTATAGTTATGATCTAATTTTAAAGAGTAAGATTTTAAATTGCCTTAGTTTTGATATTTTATTTAGTGTGCATGTGTGCCAAGCCGCTTCAGTCATGTCTGACTCTTTGTGACCCCATAGACTGTAGCCCATCAGGCTTCTCTGTCCACAGGATTCTCCAGTCAAGAATACTGGAGTGGGTTGCCATGCCCTCCTCCAGGGGATCTTCCTGACACAGGGATCAAACCACATCCACATCTCTTATGTCTCATGCATTGGCAGGCAGCTTCTTTACCACCAGCACCACCTGAGAAGCCCCCTTTTATTTAGTACTAATATTAAATTGTTCTCAGCATTAAACTAATATTACAGACTAAGTATAACTCATAGTTTCCCCCTACCTTTATTGATGTATAATTGACATAAATTGTATATAAAGTATACAATTTGATGATTTGATATATGTATACATTGCAAAATTATTACCATAATCAAGTAAATTAACACCGTCATCACATCATATGGCCATATTTTTTCTTTTTGGTGAGAATACTTAAGATCTATTCTCTTAGAAAATTTCAGGTATACTGTGTAGTCAGGAAGATCCCACTGAAGAAGGAAATGGAAACCCACTCCAGTATTCTTGCCTGGAGAATCCCATGGATAGAGGAGCCTGGTGGACGACAGTCCATGGGGTCACACAGAATTGGATATGACTGAATGACAGCACACACACATTGTTAACCATAGTTACCACGCTTCATATTAGACCCTCAGAACTTACTCGTCTTATAGAAAGCTTGTACGCTTTGGCTAACATTTCCGAGTTTCCCCCCACCCCCAGCTTTTTCTTAGAATTAAAAATGTAACATCTGAGAACTGGGTAGAACCCTAAAAACCATCTAACCCAGATATTCAGTACTAGTCCTCATTACGTTCAGTTCTGGGAGATTTCTTATGGACAAGGATGACTAAGCGATTCCTTATCTAAGCTAAGGGAACCTGAGATAATGGGTTCTGAATTGTACCCGACTCTTGACTTCAGTTGTAGTAACTTGGTAATTTTTTCTGTTTTATATATTGGGATATTTTTATCTCTGGTAATATTCGGAAATTTTTGAAAACTGTATTTTATTCCAATTCTCTCAGTAAGGAAACTAGACCCAAAGAGAAAAAGTATCTTGTTCACAGAACACATTGATTTAATAACAATAATGTGATAAGAATATTTATCTTGATGTAATTCCTGTATGTTAGGTAAATACTCTCATTTCAGACGATTGAAAAGTTGAAGCCTAACTAAGCTTTTCCTACATTTGCTTGGATTACCTTAAGAGTGTCTGATGTGTGCATTTTACTGCCTGCAAACGAATAATTTTCACTTACCAAAAATGGTGGTGGCTTCTTACCAAGTTACAATATCTCCTTTCTATTAAAATAACCACATGTTACTTTAGTAACTGCTTTTGCACTGTCTTATATAAAAAATAAGGATAACATTAAAAATTAAGCAATCTAAATTATAAAAACAGGTATGTGGAAAACAACTATCACTATCTGTCTCTAGATTATTTCTTAAACCTGTCTTAATTAATATAAAATTATTCATAAAAGTTCTTTTTTTCAACATATTGCATATTTTGGTGGAAAATCAAATATTTCTTATATAGTCTCAAACTCAAAATTAGAGCTTCCAAATTTTAGTAAAATTCTATCTCTGACTTATGTCTCTGATTGTTTTACATGTGGTAGGGTGAGGGTCAGATGAGGTTTTGCTTTGCTTCATTTTGTTGTTTAGGTTTTTGTCACTAGTCTTAAACTCTTACGATGGAACTTTTCTCAATAAAGTTATATATTTCCGTGTATAAGGAAGGGGCTTCCCAGGTGGCACTAATGGTAAAGAATCTGCCTGCTAATGCTGGAGACATAAGAGACATGAGTTCAATCCCTGGGTCAAAGATCCCCTGGAGAAGGGCACAGCAACCCACCCCAGTATTCTTATTTGGAGAAGCCCACGGATAGAGGAGCCTGGCGGGCTCACAAAGAGTCAGACACAAATGAAACAACTTAGGGTGCACACACATATAGAAGGAAACATCATTATTTTTGTTACAGTTAGTCTACACCATTAATGTCAATGGCAAAGATATCAAGGGATTGCTATAACCATTTTAGCAGATGCAAATGACTGTCTCACTCCAGTACCTCTTTCTTGTTCTGGGAACAGTAGCACCCTCTTTTCAAGATTCACTTTTCTCCAGTCCTGGCCACCATCCCTTTATGATCCAGGATCAGCTGCCATTTTCTTTTTCTTTAATTTTTTATGTATAGTTGATTTTTAACATTAGTATCAGGTGTGCAGCCTATTGATTCAGTGTTTTTGCAGATTATATCCCATTTAGGTTATTATAAGATAATGGCTATAATTCCTTGTGTTATACAGTATATCCTTTTTCCTTATGTATTTCATGAAAGTAAAAGTCATTCAGTCATGTCCTACTCTTTGCAACTCCATGGACTATACAGTCCATGGGATTCTCCAGGCCAGAATACTGGAGTGGGTAGCCTTTCCCATTTCCAGTGGATCTTCCCAACCCAGGGATTGAACCCAGGTCTCCTGCATTGTAGGCAGATTCCTTACCAGATGAGCCAAAAGGGAAGCCCAAGAATACTGGAGTGGGTAGCCGATCCATTCCCCAGTGGTTCTTCCCAACCCAGGAATCAAACCGGGGTCTCCTGTACTGCAGGTGGGTTCGTTACCAACTGAGCTATCAGGGAAGCCCTATGTATTTTATACATAGTAGTTTGTATCTTAATCTAGCACCCCAATTTGTCCTGCTTCCTTCCCCTATCCCATATGGTAACCATAAATTTGTTTTCTACATCTGTGAGTCCATTTCTACTTTGCATATGCATTCACTGATATTACTTTTCAGATCCCACATACAAGTGATATCATACAGTATTTTTCTCTGTATGACTTATTTCACTAAGCATGATATTCTCTAAGTTCATCCATGATGCCGCAATGGCAGAATTTCATTCTTTTTCATGTCATTTTTTTATATTACCTCACTTCTTGGTAAAAATGCTTGGTACAGGAATGGGCCTGTGACAGAAGTCATCTTAAGTCCTTCCTTAAGAATTAAAAAAAAAACAATAGAACTAAAAATGACCTTTAGTCTCTCTTGATAGCACTGAAAAGATAAACAGGAGTTACTAGTAGGCACAATATGAGCAGTGGTAAATGAAATTTATAGACAAGAAAAAATAGAGAGACAGGGACACACAGAGAGAAACAAAGAGATAACTTAGCGTAGATAGTCCCAAGTTCCAAAAGACCCAGAAACTAGTTCCAACTTTATTTTTTGTTTCATTTTTACTAGAGTAAATTATTTACCTTCTATTTTCTATGCTGTTAATCATTTGGAATTCTGCCCCTTGCAACCAATAACTCTGTTATTATATCCCTATTCTCTTTTCAGCAAATAAATTATCTATTTTTACTGTCACTTTTATATAAGTATATTTTAATTATTATCTTGGAGCCAATTTTCATTTAGACAATTATTTTTAAACTTCATATTTCAAAATGTAATTGATTAATCAAATCTTTGTGATAATGTTTTTTAATAGGTTAAACATTATCGATTCATGGTAATTTACTTTTATGACCCTATAAAATCACAAAAGTGAAATGTTTACTTGACTACAGTTAATGAAAATTTCAACCTCATATATTAATTATATCAAACAAGCATCATTAGTTTTGTGAGGAATATGCAAAATATTTAGGATAAAAAATAAGCATACTGGTAAACTTAAATCTCCAGAAATGTTTCTGGAGAAGGGAGATGGTTGGTAAAGAATGTATAACAACTAATAATTAAAATACAAATTTTTACAAGAGCCCTCTTTTTTGTAAAAATTTAAACAGACACAAAGTTATCCATATGCTAGTCTCATTCACCAGTATATTACTTAAGGGAGAAAAAGCAGAGTTGAACTAGCACAATGAGAAAATGTTCATAAACAATATAAGCAAGTCCAGGTTCAATGATGCCATCTGAATCTGGGAGAATGATATTAATGATTGGAAATATGGGCTGTTTTATTTCCTCCATCTGTTTAAATGTCATTAGTCTTTTTCTCATTACTCTTGCTCTACAAAAATCTCTGCAAGCGACAGTTACAACTGCCAGAAAAACTTATTACTTCACCTTCAGGCATATTCAACTGTCCAAACATTTTCATTCAGATGCTCAAAACATACCCAAACCCAACCTTATTCCTAGACTAGGCACATTGTATTTTAGAGAAAATCTGTGTTTTCTGTGTTTGCAATTTTAGTTGATGGTGCTTCTATCTATAGTCATCCAAACCAGAAACACGCAAGGGTCTCCCTCCTCCACATCTGCAACCAACAATATACCATTCATTGACTATCCTTTCACATGGCCTGCCCTGATGTGACATTCCTTAGCATCAGTTCTAGTTGCTAAGGGAAACTTGAAGGACAAAAAGTGGCAATGCTGACAAACCTCCAGTTTATCGCAGGAAAGAGGTATGATATAGACACAGCATTAAAATAAGGATGTGTGTCACAGCCAAAGGCTGCCTCATGGCAAAGTATCTGGAGAAGCTAGCAGTGAGCACCAGCTATCCTACCTCTCCAAGGACTGTTCCATGATACACTCTTTCTTGAACCAGGAACCACCAATGTGTGAATGGAACTCTTCCGAATAAGAAAACCCAAAATTTAGTTTCAGTTGGGGTTCCTTACACCCTGCCTGTCATGTAGGCGTATTCTGGATACAAAATACAGGGGTCTTACCAAGACTTGAGACAAATCACAAATCTTGTTTAGAAGCTGATACAAACTTCCCTGAACCTTCAACGACCTGTGGCCACCAAGCAGCAATTTTAATTAGTATGTTACATGCTGACTAGGAGTCAGTGCCAAGCAGATTCATTTGTCATTTTCACTGAAATAAATTCAGGCCTGCTGAACTTAATCCTCAAATCACAGAACCCCATCTCCTATCAAATAAGGCTTAAATCTCTTAATATGTCATCAAGATCCAAGATCCACTGTGACTGGTATCTATCACTCTCATAACACTCAGCTATAGTTTGTATGCTGTTAACAACAGCTCCCAGGTGATGCAGTGGTAAAGAGTCCACCTGCCAATGCAGGAGACGCAAGAGACTTGGGTTCAATCTCTGGGTAGGGAAGAATCCCTGGAAAAGGAAATAGCAACCCGCTCCAGTATTCTCACCTGGAAAATTCCATGGACAGAGGAGACTTGTGGGTTACAGTCCGCTGGGTCGCAAAGTTGAGACGGCTGAGCGACTGAGCCCTCACCCAACAATGAATCACCTGCTGTTCTCTACAAAGAGTGCAGTGCTTTACTGTAAGCCCTGAGAGTCAGTTTTTCTTTTTTGTGATACAAGTGCCTATCTTAAGCTTTGAGTGCCAAGGAGTTCACTTCACAGATGGATATCTCAAATAAACACGTCGCCCCAGGCACACAGCTCAATAAATCGCCAGACTACTTCCCCCACCCCCTACCCACAACCCCAGGCTCCTTCAGTTTAGAGATCTTGATCGATTTTGATAACTGACTATTTTTTCTTCTTCTTCTCACTCTTTAAATTCCTGCTTTTATGTTTTGAACTCACCAATATAGAGTAATTGGAAAGATCCCCTGGAGAAGGGAATGGCTACCCACATCAGTATCCTTGCCTGGAGAATTTCATGGCAGAGGAGCCTGGTGGGTTACAGTCCATGGGGTAACAAAGAATCAGGCATGACTGAGTGACTAACACTTTCACTTTTTTCAGCACTTTTATTTTATTTATTTATTTTATTATAGACATTATTATTTTTTTTTTTAAATTTTTAAAAATTTTTATTAGTTGGAGGCTAATTACTTCACAACATTGCAGTGGGTTTTGTCATACATTGACATGAATCAGCCATGGAGTTACATGTATTCCCCATCCCGATCCCCCCTCCCATCTCCCTCTCCACCCGATTCCTCTGGGACTTCCCAGTGCACCAGGCCCGAGCACTTGTCTCAAGCATCCAACCTGGGCTGGTGATCTGTTTCACTATAGATAATATACATGTTGTTCTCTCGAAACATCCCACCCTCACCTTCTCCCACAGAAGTCCAAAAGTCTGTTCTGTACATCTGTGTCTCTTTTTCTGTTTTGCATATAGGGTTATCATTACCATCTTTCTAAATTCCATATATATGTGTTAGTATGCTGTAATGATCTTTATCTTTCTGGCTTACTTCACTCTGTATAATGGGCTCCAGTTTCATCCATCTCATTAGAACTGATTCAACACTTTTAATAGAGAGTCAACCCAAGCTTCCCAGGTGGTGGTAGTGGTAAAGAAACTGTCGGGTGGTGCAGGAGATGTAAGAGACATGTGTTCGATCTCTGGCTCAGGAGGATCCCTGGAGAAAGGAATGGCAGCCCACTCCAGTATTCTTGCCTGGAGAATCCGATGGACAGAAGAACCCGGCAGGCTACAGTCCATGGGGTCTCAAAGAGTCGGACACGACTGAAGCAACTTAGCACACATGAAGAAACCCCAGATCACTACATTCAACCCCAATAAAAGCAGAGCCCCAGGCCCACTTTCTCTCTTCCCCTACCCCAAGACCTCTTTGTGTCCAGGATTTATAAGTAGTAAATGTTTTCCCCCAAAACTTCCTGATGGTTATTGCTGAAGGTGTCTGCCGTCATTATAAGGGCCAGTCCAGCCACAACATGGGAAGTTGATAGGCTGAAACTGGTTGGTACTGAACAAATGCTGTCTCATATATTCATGCTCAGAGTCTCCATTAGCGTCTAACAAAATAAGAAGTAATGCATCTTAAGTCATTCATGACCAGGAAAAAAAGACTCATTGTTTTTTGTATTTTTAAGGCAATACATGGTACATATGGGTGTGCTCCTCCAGGGCATTTATTATATAACCCAGAGCTTCCAGCTATGAATTTGGCTCATTTTTTGGGTTATATGCTACAAATTAAGCAGCCTGTTGTTTGGCTTTTATATACCAGCAGTATGTGCTGACAGGATATTGCCACGAGCCTATGGCATGGCTTGCTGAGAGATAGGAGGCATATTACAGATTTTTAGGTGTTTGGAACAAAACTGGTGTGTACTTTTTAATGTAGTACTTTGGAGAAATTGCTCCTGGCAATATAATAACTTTTGAAAAAGACTGAGCCTATCCTAAAACATCAGGTACTAACTATGCAACTCAAAACCACCCAATATCAACTGGATATGATTTCATCCTCCTAGATAGAAAATCAGGCAGAACTGATAGCCCCATGTGAAAATATACTCTGAGCCAGGCTATATAGGCTGTGTGGTCACATGTGAATTGCATGAGATGCTTGCCCACAGTACCAGCATGCCTAATCCTAATCACTGTCATCCCTTCTTCAGTGCATCTGTATGACTTTATGGAATGATCTCTAAAACAACTGAGTGTGAAAAAATTGAAGTGAAGTAAAGTGAAGTCACTCAGTCGTGTCTGACTCTTTGCGACCCCATGGACTGTAGCCTACCAGGATCCTCAGTCCATGGGATTTTCCAGGCAAGAATACTCGACCTGATTTTTAGATTGTTCTGCATGATATAACATTAGTCATCAGAAATAGAATAGAGAAATTCTCCCCCAAAGAACACCATTCCCTTGTTCACTCTGTATGAGACAGAGGGACAGAATCTAAGAGTTCCCAGATTCCTGGGTTCAGACCTTAAAATCAAAACTTTCCAAGTTTGAAGAAGAGAATTTTTTTTGACAAAGTCTAGTAAGGAGGTCAGTGGGAGAAACATTTGGAATAACCCCAGAGTATGGAAATAATTGTGTTCAATGTGAATGCTTATCAAAAGAATGACAGAAGAATGGAAAGAATAACTCTCCTGTCAAATAAATCAACCTTCTGTGTTGGATACTGCTCATTGTTAAATGGAATCTCTTCTCACGCCTTCAATATTTTTTTCTTATCACAAGAATTAGAAGGATAAAATTTACATTTTTCGTGACTCATACTTAAGATTGTGAATAAAAGTTTGGTTCCTCCAGGGAGATGCAGATGGCTGATATTTGAAAGATGAAAGTAAGGCAGAAGCCAGCTTCTGACAGCTGTGGTGGTGGACAGGCAGCTTTTTGCAGATGGGCAAGTTTATGATGGTGAAGCTCCATGTTCTAATGTTTAGTCAACAACTTCATGAATGTGTGACAGTTGTATTGGAGCAGCAGAGCTAGAAAAAGTAGCATTTCCAGATAATAATAACACAGTGGTAATAACTCTGAATCTACAGTCCAGTTAATGACCCTGATTTCCATAAGTCACACACCAGTGATTTATGTGTCCGTTTTCCCGTTTTAGATCCTTTTTGTCCTTGAGATAGAGTTGTTTCCTTTTCCTGCATAGATTAGTCACACATGCAGATTCTTTCCTGACATCTCAAGGTTTGTTCAATAGTGTCCTTATCAGGCAAGTAGACTAATTTTCAGGGATAGAGATGTATTCTCAACACTGTGTCTCCTTCCTTTCACCAAGATTTCTGCAGTTTTCTCCACTATTGGGAGCTCTGTGCTTAGCGCCAGTAGCTCACCTTTAGACCCCAAACAGTTCCCTTACACAGAGCAGTCAGCTACCTAGCAGCATTATATTCTCTTCTTTATGGATAGCCTGAAATCATTCTTATATGAGTACAAAACTAATTCTTAATTTGACTTCCTTTCTTGCCCCTTGTGTTCTTCTATATCATCATACCATTTCTCCCCTTGATTTCATCAAGCACTAGAAAATCTCTAGAAATTGAATAATTCAAGCTATAATAACTCTTTGTTGGTAATTCTATTAGTTGTTCACCTATTACTCACTACATTATTCATAATTTCTCAATGGATGAACTCTTCTGGGTTTGTATGTGCATGTGTGCTGTGAATGTATGTGAGACAGAGAGTCAAGAATTAAAGAAAAACAAGAAGTATGGTGGGGATAAGCCATCTAAATAGAGTGAAAAACACACAAAATATTATCCTTTTTTTTTCAAATAACTTATGGTGTAATAGGAACCAGAGGACATGCACACACACGTGCAACTACATCCACCCTCAAAAGTAATCATCCACTGAATGAGTATTAACTATATTGTGAACAATTGGAGAAAGTAAAAAATGGAATAAATACAAGAGTAAATTTTTTAATCTAATTTGGAGGATCTATTTTTTTTTAGAGATTTTTTTTTCCTCATTTGAAGAAAGTAAGGGAAACATTGGCATAGATGTGTATACGTATATATATATAGACATTAATGTTTGAGCTCTACACTCTTTCCTAATATTCAAATTTTGTCACACTTTTAGTATAAAAGAGAGCCATAGAAAAAAGACAATTTCAGTCAAAAATTTTGTCATATCAATTCATTATAACTCTACTTACCTCAAGAACAAAACAAACGAATAAACAAGTACAACTCCTCTGCTTTGATATTATTTTCTTGTGAGTGAGTTGTTTTAATTAAGTATAATTGTGATAATCAAAATCCAGAATGAAATTATAGTGATTTAAAACTGCTGCCAAGATGAGCATTTATATAATCTTGGCAATCTGGGAGTGCACAGCATTGTTTTTTATTAAGCAAGAGCTATAATTAGTGCTATTTTGCAAAAAAAAAGGCTGATGGTGACTTTGCACACTCTGCCAAATTAACTTGTCATTCTATTCTTCAGCTTTGCTCTATAATTTTTATTAATTTAACTCATCTCTATAATGATAAGAATTAGTCTTTTAAAAAAAATCTGTAAAATATTTAGTAAGGAATTAAATAAAAAATAATTCTCTTAGAAGAGGAGGAACATTTTTTGTGAAAGCCTTCTCAAGTATTGTACAATAGATCCTTCTAGATAGAATGGCAGACAGGTAGTCTTCCAATTATAGTAATATTAATACTGCTCCCCCGCACTTTGGTGAGCCAGAGAATAGCCTGAATCATTTTAAGCAATGTCATGTCAAGAATAGTTTTATATTATTTTTATAGAAAAAGATACATGTTTAGAGGATAGCTTTGGACAAATTCCTTTAAAAATAAGGGGGAACAAAAGAAACTACATCTCATTAAATGCTACATATGGCACATTAAAACCCCAGAGTTCCCTTCCTTTCTGTACTAAAACTATATCCAGAACTTAACTCCAAAAACAAAATCTCTCTCCTTATGTGGAAGATATTAGTATAATTTGAGCCATTATTGAGTGAACTGAATCTTTATGCATTTTAAAAAGTTTTCAACAAATTTAATGCATGATTTTGCTACTGTAATTGCAAGTTGATCCAGAAATCTTTTTAGAAGAAAGAAACACAAGTGAGTTCAGCAAATAAAAAATAAATGAATATTTAGGAAGCATTCCAAATTTTGGTAATAATATAAGGCCTTGTGGAGCAATGCATTTTATTTTTTTAATTGAATAAATTTAATATGTAACATTATATAAGCTTAAGGTGTACAGCATGGTACTTTGATGCATTTATAAATTGTAATATTGCAATATAGAGATATTTATCACATTATATAATTATAGTTATATAATATATATAACATTGTTGATTGTGCTTTAGATCTCTGTGGCTTATTTACTACTAATTACAAGTTTGTATTCTTAAACACTATCACTCTTCTTCCCTCCACTTCCTTTTTCTACATTCCCATCTTAAACACATCAGTAAGCCCTTTTTGTGTCTCTCTGATTTCATTCTCCTATCTCTCTTGTAATTTAAATGTCCTTTTGCTCAGGTCTAGTCTAACTTGTTTCTCCAGAGTGGGGACTTCCTGAATAATATTAACTGACTCAGTTTTCCAAAATTTAAAACTTTTAGTGTTGGTTCTCTCAACATGATTATACAGTTAGTTTATTGTTTTTCTAATGTTTTTATGTGTTATCCTAAATTAATAAAATATTATGAACTTCTTGAGGGCACAGTTCATTTCTTATTTTTTGCTATGTTCATCCTCACCTAGGAACTCATATGACGAAGTTGATCTTTGAATAACTATTTTGTGACACACTGCTGACTTAATCTTTACCATAAGTAAACAGTGGTCTTAAATAAAACATTAAACCAGATTGACTTAACAGAGTTAGGCAGAACTTCCCATTCCAGCACAGTACAATAGCCATTCTTCTCAAATGCACATGAAACCTTCCCAAGGATAGACCATATGTTGGGACACAAATCAATAAATTTACAAAGATTGAAATCACATCAAGTGTCTATTCTGATCAAAATGATGTAAAACTAGAAATCAACTACAAGAAGAAAGTTGGAAAAATCACAGTTTGTGGAGACCGAACATTATGTTACTGAACAGCTATTAGGTCAATGAAGATAAAAGATCAAAGAAGAAATAAAAAATACATTAAGACAGATGAAAATAAAAATATGACATAAAAATCTATTGAATGCAGCAACAGTGGCACTAAGAAAGAAATTTATAGCAATACAATTACCTCAAGAAAGAAGAAAAATCTTAAAACAATCAATCTAACTTTATACTTAAAGGAACTAGGAAATAAGTGAAAGTCAAATGCAGTAGGAAATAATAAAGAGAAGAATGAAAATAAATTAAATAAGGACTAAAAACAATGGAAAATATCAATGAAACTCAGATTTGGTTCACTTGACAACCTTTAGGTAGACTCACTATAACAGGAGTGACTGACTGGTAGGAATGATTGAATATGGAAGGAAGACTCCCATATTGAAGGAGTACCTGGAGTATCAGTGAGCATTAGTAGTGGGACTGAATTAATGTTTTAACATGAAATACAAAGTCAAATGTGTATGTTTGTAAGAATAAACTTCCTGAAGACATTGTGATGTGATTAAACAAACACAAAATTTTCAAATTTCAAGCTTAAATGGTTTAGGAGAATTGTGCACTCACTGTGCTGAGATCAGTGCTCTCTGATTATGGAGAGCTTATATATTTGTCAAATACATGCAGGATGACCAGCTCTCCCGATTTTCCTAGGCCTATTCTAGTTTTAGGCACTGAAAACCCTTGGTCTCAAGAAAATTGGGATGGTGTATATGAGACAACTTGGGAAAGAACTTGAGTTCAAATTTGGGTGTCAAGTTCTGCAGTCAATACAGTCATCATGATGCTGCAACCTAGATGCCCATCAGCAGACGAATGGATAAGGAAGCTGTGGTACATATACACCATGGAATATCACTCAGCCATTAAAAAGAATTCATTTGAATCAGTTCTAATGAGATGGATGAAACTGGAGCCCATTATACAGACTGAAGTAAGCCAGAAAGATAAAGAACATTACAGCATACTAACACATATATATGGAATTTAGAAAGATGGTAATGATAACCCTATATGCAAAACAGAAAAAGAGACACAGATGTACAGAACAGACTTTTGGACTCTGTGGGATGCTGCACATTTTCAAAAAGGGGGTCAAGTACACAGTAGCAACAAAGTAAATATTACCTGTACTCATAAAACAGTGATGTATTTATTATTTCTTTATGTTTAATTCTATAACCAGTTCTGTTTTGTTTTCCACATTATGAAATTATAAAGTATGAGAGATTCAAAGAAGGAAAATTGAGTTAATAGGTTAACAACAATTAATTGTTATTAGAAGGAAAATTCAAAGAAGGAAAATTGAGTTAATAGGTTAATAATAATTCAAAGAAGGAAAATTGAGTTAATAGGTTAATAACAATTCAAAGAAGGCAAATTCAAAGAAGGAAAATTGAGCTAATAGGTTAATAACAATTCAAAGAAGGCAAATTCAAAGAAGGCAAATTCAAAGAAGGAAAATTGAGTTAATAGGTTAATAACAATTCAAAGAAGGAAAATTCAAAGAAGGCAAATTCAAAGAAGGAAAATTCAAAGAAGGAAAATTGAGTAAATAGGTTAATAACAATTATTAATAACAATTAAAATTGAGTTAATAAAATTCATGTGGGGTGGAGGGAATATGTTTGAACTTTATATACCATGTTCTTGACAAGGTAGTTAGATACATAATCTTTCAGGAATAACAGGAGCCTCTCTGGCAACCCAAGTGTCCATCTATTGATGAATAGGTAAGCAGAGTGTTATATATACTATACAATTGAGTGTTATTCAGTCTTAAAAAGGAAGGAAATTCTGACATATGCTACAACATAGATGAATTTTGAGGATATCATACTAAGTGAAACAGACCCTTCGCAAAAAGACACACACTATATGATTACACTTATGAGAAATTTAGAATCATAGAGACAGAGTAGATTGGTGGCTTCCAAACGCTGGGGGGAAGGGACATGGGAATTATTGTTTAATGGATATAGAGCTTCAGTTTTACAAGATTAAAAGAGTTATGGAGATGGATGGTGGTGGTGAGTGTTACAACATTATGAACGTATTTAATGCAACTGAAGTGTACACTTAAAAATGGTAAGCATTCTACATTTTAGGTATATTTTACCACAGCAAAAAATTGGAAAATAATGTTAACCAACTAGTAATAATAATTAGAACAGGGCGATATTCCATAGCATTTTTTTTTTTTTGATAGTCTATTCATTTGAACTAAGTCACTTGACCTATCCTTTATTCAATGGGAGAGCATTACAGAGGAGTGTGAATGGCAGGAGATGAGGCTCACTGGGGGAGCAATTTTAGACTCAACCTAATATGCTCTATCTTTGGGTTACATGAAGGATGACCACACTGTATTTCTGGAACATGCATTTTAGCTCCTATCTCAACAATGTGATATTAAGATAAATAGATGATGAGTTCAAAGAATAATGACAACAAATACAGTGAGATTGTATAGAACTGGCTGTTGGACGAACCAGGTTTAGTTCTTGTTCTTCCCTATGTTCTGTCTGAGTTGATTAACTTTATCTGTGAAATACCAAAATTGCCTTTTGTATTGAGATCTCTAGCAGTAAGTACATAAATAAATCTAAATTAAGTGAAGGGTTGAAATCTGAAAATCACTTTCAGATCTTCTGTTTCACATTGAAGGTATTTAAATGTCAATTGGGTTTAAGTTTCAATTGTTTGGGTTTTTTTAAATAGTAAATCCAACTAATTCTGCAAAACTGATTATTAGATATAAAATTAGCTGAAACATCTTAAAATTGTCTTAAGAAAAACGTTTTTGTAAAAATATACAAACAATTGAAAGTTAACTTTTCTGTTATTCTCTACTTCAATTTACATAATTCTGGGTCATCTTAACAATTCATATAGAAAGATTTTTTTAATTTAGACATAGTCACTCATATAGTGTAAGCCAAATGAGTCCTCTAAAGCTTAGTCCATTTAAAAAGTGTAATATATTAAAACTATGCTGGGAATATTACAATACATATTCCTTTTATATATTCTAGTATTATAAAGCTCACCATAGGTATTTTACCCATTAAACATTCATGATTCTTAAGCAAAACACTGGGACAACAATGTTTGTGAAAAAACAATGCTTATAATATATATATATGTATGTATATATATATATGTCACATATATGTGTATGTGACCTCTGAATAAGTATTTATTTTGGTTACATTTCTAAAATATTGAATGATATGTATTTCCTAGAAAAATATTACTTCTCAGAGTTTATAAATGTGGTGATGTAAACTCTTTTAAAGAATTAAGAAACACTAACATTAAACTCAACCCAAAGAGTCAAGAAATACAACATAGTATTTTATTAATCGTATTTCCGTGAGGCAGTAGACAAATGAAATTATTGCAGTTGTTTTCATAAGATTTGCTTATGTCTAAACACGTTTTAAAAGGAACAAAACTTCCCAAAATAAAGATTGATCATTGAATAATGCTTAGTGCTAATTATTATAAAGTATGAAGATAATGCTTTACTTTTGAATCAATGTGTTGAATAAATAACAAGCTTTGACTTTATCATATTCAAGGATTTTAAGAGAATGTTTTAAAAACCATAAACACCCATAACAAACCCTCACAGCCATTTGTCTTATCTAGAACTCAAGAAATTCCATCTTAATGAAAAATACACTGAAATAGATCATACTCTGCCTCACCTTGATGCTTTCATTCTCTGAATCCGGAATTATTTGCCTATGAGGCTAAGTTAGATAGAATATTACTTTTAACTTTGAAGGAGAAAATGATTTATAAAAGATCAGTTGAGTAGCACATATTGAGAAAGTAACTGAGGAAACAGCATTATTTTAAGCACTCATGAATGCGTTCTCAAACTGAACTTGGATCTCCTGCATGAATGTAGTAAGTCAGCCTACTGCCACTGAGTTGAGGTGAAAGAAAGTGCAGCGTTTATTACAGGATACCAGGCAAGAAGTCCAGGTAGCTAAAGCTCAAAAGACTAGAACTCCTCAAGCTTTCAGGGAAAGACTTTATTTTATTTATTTATTTATTTATTTTTAAATTTTATTTTATTAGTTGGAGGCCAATTACTTCACAACATTTCAGTGGGTTTTGTCATACATTGACATGAATCAGTCATAGAGTTACACGTATTCCCCATCCCGATCCCCCCTCCCACCTCCCTCTCCACCCGACTCCTCTGGGTCCTCCCAGTGCACCAGGCCTGAGCACTCCTCTCACGCATCTCACCTGGGCTAGTGATCTGTTTCACCATAGATAATATACATGCTGTTCTTTTGAAACATCCCACCCTCACCTTCTCCCACAGAGTTCAAAAGTCTGTTCTGTACATCTGTGTCTCTTTTTCTGTTTTGCATATAGGGTTATCATTACCATCTTTCTAAATTCCATATATATGTGTTAGTATGCTGTAATGTTCTTTATCTTTCTGGCTTACTTCACTCTGTATAATGGACTCCAGTTTCATCCATCTCATTAGAACTGATTCAAATGAATTCTTTTTAATGGCTGAGTAATATTCCATAGTGTATATGTACCACAGCTTCCTTATCCATTCATCTGCTGATGGGCATCTAGGCTGCTTCCATGTCCTGGCTATTATAAACAGTGCTGCGATGAACATTGGGGTGCACGTGTCTCTTTCAGATCTGGTTTCCTCGGTGTGTATGCCCAGAAGTGGTATTGCTGGGTCATATGGCAAGACTTTTAAAGACAGGGTAATGGAGAGGGTTGTGTGGTATGGGATCAGACTGTGGACATTCTTCTGACTGGTTGATAAGGTAGTCAGTGTAATAGGGAGTCAGCATCATCAACCATCTGTCCAATCACTCTGGGGTCTTCCTGCTTGTGAGCAGCAAACAGTTAACTTCTTCCACATTTTGGGGGTTTCAGTATCTGCAAAACAGCTCAAAGGATTTGGTTCAGAATATTATCTATAGCCCTTGAGAAGGAACTAAAAGTCGTTGACTTTTTGCATGATTAACGTTATTTTGAGTGGATTTCTAGATACGAATCTGAGTTGCTAGTGGTACCCATGAAGATAGGAGAAACTGGAGCTGATTATATCAATACATCTTTAGAAGTTAAATCCATGCTTCCTACTACAGTTCATTCTCCATGCAGCAGGCAAAATAATGTTCTTAAAAATGCAATAAGATTTACATCAACCTGCTACCTTAAAATGTAAACTCTTTCCCTTGTAATTAGATTAAAACACAAACTTGTTGCTCTGGTGAGAATGATTCTAGCCTGCCTTTCTACTCTCTGACAGTTTTTCACCCCATTTTACCATCATCTTTTCACAGTAAAACTGATCTGCTTTTGAAATACCCAAGTTCATATCTTTTCTTTCTTTCTTGTGGGTCAGATACTTTCCATAGTATCTTGCAATTTTCACTATAGCACCTATAATAATAAACCATGACTTGTTTTTATTTGTATCTTTCAGAAATGTGTCTCTAAATAATAGCACATTCCCCCAAATTATTTACTTAATAAATATCTTGGAAATAGACACACAGATGTCCACTTCATCTGACCCTGGAAATTCACATAATAATGTCAAGAATGTATTGTGACATATTTGTAGAAACTATGAAGGACACAGGACTTATTTCTAAATAAAGTTTAGCAGTTATAGATAGAAGAAAGTAAATGGGTAAATCAAAGATGGGGCAAGATATTTTATGTATTGTCAATGACTTTCTGGTAGTATTTTGAGGTATATATGAATATTGCTGTGTGCTCAGTCACACAGTCATGTCTGACTCTTTGTGACCCTATAGACTATAGCCCACCAGGCTTCTCTGTCCATGGGGTTTTCCAGGCAAGAATACTGGAATGGGTTGCTATTTCCTTTCCCAGGGAATCTTCCTGGCCCAGAGATTGAACCCACCCATGTCTCCTGCATCTCCTGCATTGGCAGACAGATTCTTTACTACTGAGACACCTAGTAAGTCCATATGTGAGTAGAGTTCTGTCTATTATGGAAGGGATGCTGTAGTAGAAACATGAAACTCCTTGGTTTTAGGGCATTCAACTCATATTTGAAAGTAGAGCAAGCCTATATATTTAAATGTAAAAGCTTTTTAAAAAAATAAATAAAAGCTTTAAGAATAGTTTTTTGTTTATAAATTAACTAACTCATTCTTTGGAGTTATTTGAAGTAAAATAAGCATATATCTGGGGTTGCAAGTATCTTCTTTGGTAGTTTAAATATTTTGCTTCCAATGAAAGGAGTGTTCTTAATGTGAATTTGCTTACACATAAATATTTCTTTTCTGTTCATAGAGTTAAATGGTATGCATTCAATCATGAAAGAGACTTGGTCCTCGCTCTGTGATAAATTATTGTCTAATGGGGGAGTTAAAACTTGTAAACAAATCCATTACTATAAGTTGTGGGAAGTGCTATAGTAATGCATGATGAGAGTGCAGCTGAAGACACAAAAAGTAATGATATCAACAAAACATCCTAGAATCATCACAAAGAGAAAATGATGCCTTCAATTTCCCATGTACTATGGACTCATTACTCGAATTTTCCTACCATAATCATACATTTGCTATGACACATTATATCTCCTGAAACATATGTGTTTACAAGCTTTTCTTCCCCCTAAAGTGATGCTCTACTTCTATATTTTTCCTAGTAGACTGTAGAGTATCACAGAATATTAAGAAATCTGTCTTTTGAATCAGAGTCCCTAAATTTAAATCTGCTACATATTAGCTCAATTTCCTTATGACCCTGTTTCCCCATTCTTAAGATGGAGATAATAGTAGTCCTTAGAATACATGCTTGGCAAGAAAATTAAATGAGTTATTGTCATGTAGGTTACCAGGAATTTATGAAGAACTTAGAGTCTGCCGATAATCTTCTCATTATTGTTAGAATGAGAGTTCCTTAAAGACAGAAACAATATCATATTTCAGGCACATCCCTTGTACATGCACCAGTGCCTTTGTGCTAGTAGAATAAATATTCTAAAATGTGCCTGGTTTAGATGATCTAAATTTTTAGCTGAAATTAAAAAGTGTGTCTGTGTGTTTGTGTGTGTAAACATCTTACTCTAAATTACCCTATATTGAATGACAAAAATTAAGCATCCAACAGCTTACTTATTCGAAATCAGGATTATTTTATATTTCATAGGGTACAGCTAATAAGGATGACACTAAAAGTCCATTCAACTACACATGCGTGACTGACTCTGAGGCTTGCTGCTCTGTGTGGTTGTCCCTTTTCAAGGTGGATGTGGCTGACTGCATATAAAATGGTGATGACACCTTCTAGTTTGTACCATGGCAGCTTTGGTGTTTTAAGTATCACTTGTTTATACAAGGAGATAGCCTATGGGTTCACTCTCAAAACAGGATCCAAGTAACAAGATGTGAGTCACAGAAGCCTATGTTTAGCCCTTTCTTACAATGACTACTCTTATTCTCTCCACATGAGTCTTGGGGGAATGTAGGGGTGAAGGTGCATTTGTCAGGAGCCTATTTCATTCAAGGTGGTTATAGGCTGTGTGTTGTTCAGCAGCCACAAGTCCACTCATTATTTTAGCATTAGTACTTTAATCTGTTGTGGTGAAATTATCCTAGATGCTCCAACGAAACGTAGTCTATCCCCAATACTAACTGTGGAACTTATGACCTCTGTTGTGTTGTTCAGCACCATCTCCTGCTGGTCATGATAGCTTGATAGGTGAAGGACATGGTCCAAATCAGCCAATGAAGTCAATGTAACCCAATTTCAGAGCTTTTACTTGAGTTACTGGGGAAAGAAAAATTTCCCTTATCAGATGATAATATAGGCAAGAGAAGGTGTACCAGATGGAAATGTGACCAATATTCTGTAAATAATGCAGGCCTGAGAATAGAGCCTATTTTAGGGATACAGTTTAGAAAGATTGGAGATGGCACACTTATTTTGTGTTTAAATAATTTGAGACCTCTATCAATCCATAATTAAGATTAATACACGTTGTACTTTTCAGTTTTAAACTAATAAACACTTTTTTCTCTAAGTAGATTTCACCTAGCATTTTGCTACTTGTAACAAAAACTATACTGACAGTCTGCTATTGTTGCTGTGCTTCTTAATGTCTTAATTTCTTAGTCTTGCTTTAATGAAGCAAATTTGAGTAATACTATGAATTAACGTTCCAGGTGGCTCAGTGGTAAAGAATCTGCCTGCCAATGCAAAAGATGTAGGAGATGCGGGTTCTATCCCTGGGTCAGGGAAAATTCCTTTGAGGAGAAAATGGCAACCTACTTCAGTATTCTTGCCTGGGAAATCACATGGACAGAGGAGCCTAGTGGGCTGCAGTCCATGCAGCTGCAGAGTCAGACATGATTGATAATATGCAAGAGGTGCAAGGGCTGCCAGGTTATTACCTGCTTTTGCCTGCATCGGTAAACACGCTAACATTTGCTCTGCATTCTTATCTGCTAAGGTGAAATACCAAAACATAACAAAGAAAAGTCCCATATAATGGTTACTAATATTCATTTTTGTGGTTGTTGTTGTTTAGTCACTAAATCATGTCCTACTCTTTTGCAACCCCGTGGATTGTAGCCAACCAGGCTCCTCTGTCCATGGGAATTCTCCAGGCAAGAATACTGGAATGTGTTGCCGTTTCCTTCTCCAGGGGATCACCCTCACCCAGGGATCAAACCTCCATCTCTTGCATCTCCTGCATTGGCAGACAGGTTCTTAACCAGCTGAGCCATTGGAGAATGGCAAGAATATATTAGAAATATGTAAAACACTTTAAGACCCATGTACTTTAAACATCTTTGCAAGACTTACATTTATCACTACACATATTAACATTCAAAATCCTTGCTTTGTTTGAACTAGTAAAACAAAATGAGATGTGATAGTTATCCAAGAATTAATTTTTTTTCAGCCATTGACATGGCCATTTTTAATGACATATTTATTTTCTAAGAATTTTATGATAATGCAGTCTTTCTGGAACAGTATTACTTACTGTGTTCCTGTGCGCCTTGCTAGTTACCAAAGCTCCACCTAAAGCAGATACTGTAGTGATTTTGCCTGTCCTCAAATGGGCTATATTTACATGCATCTCAATATCTTCCATAGCTTTTAAACTACCAGTGATAAAACACAATGAATCATTGTTTCATGGTTCTACTTTAAGGCTTGCTATAGTGAGAGGGTAATTAGTAGAAAGATGTTTGAAATAGAAAAAAGGAAAATATAAACAAAGTCACTGTGAACATCTTAAGGAAGCTCATTAAAGGAAGATCAAAAGTGACCTCACAAGGATGGTATTTCTTTTTCTCATAAATACTATGAGATGACTACAAAATATTTTGTGTCTTTTTCATATAAAAAAAATAATACTCCTGTTATAGTCTCTCTTTTATAATATGCCCCCTTTTCACCACCCATATAAACTGACATTTACTGTGATGTTACCCTTTATGTTGGGAAAACCCTGTGCCTTAGTGTGTGATGTGTGTTTTGGAGGGGCAGGAGAGCTCAGTGGTATTCTTTATTTTGTGATTTAAATTAAGTCTTAGTGTTTTCACTGAATCTTTCCAAACTGAAACATGAATTCCCCAGGTTGGTAGGTGCCCAATATGCTACTGGAAAAGAATGGAGAAATGACTCCAGAAAGAATGAAGAGATGGAGTCACAGCAAAAACAACATCCAGTTGTGGATGTGACTGGTGATGGAAGTAAAGTCTGATGCTGTAAAGAACAATATTGCATAGGAAACTGGAATGTTAGGTCCATGAAGCAAGGTAAATTGGAAGTGGTCAAACAGGATGTGGCAAGAGTGAACATCGACATTTTAGGAATCAGTGAAATAAAAAGGACTGGAATGGGTGAATTTAACTCAGATGACCATTAAATCTGCTACTGTGAGCAAGAATCCCTTAAAGAAATGAAATAGCCATTACTGTCAAAAAAAGAGTCTGAAATGCAGTACTTGGATGCAGTCTCAAAAAAGACAGAATGATCTCAGTTCGTTTCTAAGGCAAACCATTCAATATCACAGTAATCCAAGTCTATGCCTCAATCAGTAATGATGAAGAAGCCGAAGTTGAACAGTTCTATGAAGACCTACAAGATCTTCTAGAAATAACACCCCCAAAAGATGTCTTTTTCATTATAGGGGATTGGAATTTAAAAGTAGGAAGTCAAGAGATACTTGGAGTAACAGGCAAATTTGGCCTTGGAGTACAAAATGAAGCAGGGCAAAGGTTAATACAGTTTTGCCAAGAGAAAGCACTGATCATAGCAAACTTCCTCTTCCAACAACACAAGAGAAGACTCTACACATGGACCTCACCAGATGGTCAATACCGAAATCAGATTGATTCTATTCTTTGCAGCAGATGATGGAGAAACTCTATACAGTCAGCAAAAACAAGACTGGGAGCTGACTGTGGCTCAGATCATGAACTCCTTATTGCCAAAATCAGACTTTAATTGAAGAAAGTAAGGAAAACCACAGGACCTTTCAGGTTTGACCTAAATCAAATCTCTTATGATTATGCAGTAGAAGTGATAAACAGATTCAAGGGATTAGGTTTGATAGACAGAGTGCCTGAAGAACTCTTGATGGAGGCTTGTGACATTGTACAGGAGGCAGTGATTGAGATCATCTCCAAGAAAAATAATCAAAATGGTTGCCTGAGGAGGCCTTGCAAATAGCTGAGAAAAGAAGAGAAGCTAAAGGCAAAGCAGAAAAGGAAAGATATACCCATATGAATGCAGAGTTCCAAAGAATAGCACAGAGGTATAAGAAAGCCTTCCTCAGTAATCAATACAAAGAAATAGAGGAAAACAATAGAAGGGAAAGACTAGAGATCTCTTCAAGAAAATTAGAGCTACCAAGGGAACATTTCATGCAAAGATGGGCACAATAAAGGACAGATGTTATGGACCTAACAGAAGCAGAAGATATTAAGAAGAGGTGGCAAGAATACACAGACAAACTATACACAAAAGATCTTCACGACCCAGATAACCACGATGGTGTGATCACTCACCTAGAGCCAGACACCCTGGAATGCAAAGTCAAGTGGGCTTTAGGAAGCATCACTATGAACAAAGCTAGTGGAGGTAATGGAATTCCAGTGGAGCCATTTGAAATCCTAAAAGATGATGCTCTAAAAATGCTGCAATCAATATCCAGCAAATTTGGAAAACTCAGCAGTGGCCATGGGACTGGAAAAGGCCAGTTTTCATTCCAGTCCCAAAGAAAGTCAATGCCCAAGAATGTTCAAGCTACTGCACAATTGCACTCATCTCACATGCTAGAAACGTAATGTTCAAAATTCTCCAAGCTAGGTTTCAACAGTACATGAAATGTGAACTTCCAAATGTTCAAGCTTCCAAATGTTTAGAAAAGGCAGAGGAACCAGAGATCAAATGGCCAACATCCGTTGGAACACTCAAAAAGCAAGAGAGTTCCAAAAACAACACGTACTTCTGTTTTATTGACACCACAGCCACAGCCTTTGACTGTGTGGATCACAACAAACTGTGGAAAATTCTTAAAGAGACGGGAATACCAGACCACCTTCCCTGACTTCTGAGAAATCTATATGCAGGTCAAGAAACAACAGTTAGAACTGGATATGGAAAAACAGACTGGTTCCAATTTGGGAAAGGAGTATGTCGAGGCTGTACATTGTCATTCTGTTTATTTAACTTGAATGCAGAGTACATCATGAGATTTGCTGGGCTAAATGAAGCACAAGCTAGAATCAAGATTGGTGGGAAAAATATCAATAACCTCAGTTATGCAGATGACACCACTCTTATGGCAGAAAACAAAGAAAAATTGAAGAACCTCTTGATGAAAGTGAAAGAGAAGACTGAAAAAGTTAGTTTAAAACTCACCATTCAGAAAACCAAGATCATGGCATCTGGTCCCATCACTTCACTGCAAATAGATGGGGAAACAATGGAAACATTGACAGACTTTATTTTCTTGGGCTCCAAAATCACTGCAGATGGTGACTGCAACCGTGAAATTAAGATGCTTGCTCCTTGGAAGAAAAGCTATGACCAACCTAGACAGCATATTAAAAAGCAGAGACATTACTTTGCCAACAAAGATCCGTCTAGTCAAAGCTGTGGTTTTTCCAGTAGTCAAGTATAGATGGGAGAGTTGGACTATAAAGAAACCTGAGTGCTGAAGAATTGGTGCCTTTGAACTGTGGTGTTGGAGAAGACTCTTGAGAGTCTCTTGGACTGCAAGGAGATCCAACCAGTCAATCCTAAAGGAAATCAGTCTGAATATTCATTGGAAGGACTGATGCTGAAGGTGAAGCTCCAATACCTTGGCCACCTGATGGGAAGAACTGACATTTGAAAAACCCCTGATGCTGGGAAAGATTGAAGCTGGGAGGAGAAGGGGAGAGGATTAGATGGTTGGATGGCATCACCGACTTGATAGACATGAGTTTAAGTAAGCTCTTGGTGTTGGTGATGGACAGGGAAGCCTGGCATGCTTCAGTCCATGGGTCGTAAAGAGTTGGACACAACTGAGAGACTGAACTGTACTGACCAGTGCTTCCAAGGGGCGCCTAGTGTATCATGGAATTATAACACTTGCATTGCAACAACTATTGCTACATTCTCCGAGCTGTTACTTCAAGGATCCCCGTACTTGAGACTTTTCTACCCTATTTGCTTCTATGGGCCCTTGAATAAATGTACTCCATACACCTGTATACCCTGCTTTGGCCCATCAATTTTGTTGAAGTGTTTCCTCCGGGGTTCTTATAATCAAACATGGGTCAATGGCAGAAAACGTAAGAGATCAAACCAGACATAGCCAGGTCAAGAAAGCTAAGCATCCAGTACCTAATATTAAATAAAATGTAAATATTTCTGAGGAATTCAGCTAGAAACTTATGTCCTAAATAGTACCAGAGTGAGAAGTCTCACTATGACTAAAAATTTATAACTATGATTTTCTATCCATCTTTAGATGCTTTTGGCTAAAACTCTCATTGAAGATTTATGTGGCTTCTTCTGTAAATAGCTCAAGTAATTAGAATCGATGTTTACTAGAGTGAGCCTAATTGTGGCACAAGGCAAAAAATATCTACATTAGCTATTTTTCAGAGAATTAGCTCTCAAACTCTTCCTTATCCAACCCTAACCCAACCCATCCCCTTCCAAAAAATCCCTATGCTTGACCCCAGAGGAGACCAAGTTTCCATGTCTGTTAAGTCACATTATCAGGAGCAGGGTAACAAATGTCTGTATATATTTTCACTTGGCACAAAAGTTTGTCCTTTAAACAAGAAAGTCTAACTATGGCTTAGATATACCTACTTGCTGATACTATTGTAATGCCCTTCTGTTTTAGTAATATATAAATGCTACTCTGCTACTTTCCCAAGTTTGCCTAGATTCGGTAGAAAGTATATTTTCTAAGTAATGTGTTGAACACTAATGACATGCCAGGTCCAAACCAAGTAGACTCCACTGCACCAAAAACCAAAATAAAAAGAGAAAAGTTTATGATTATTTTAGTAGATAAAAAAGCAGTTGACAAAGTTCAATATAATTTATGGGGAAAAAGAAAAAACTCTCAGCAGAGTAGGAAAAAAACACTCTCCTCAGTCTGATAAAGGATGTATATGAAAACCTGCAACTCACATGATGCTCTAGACTGAATGCATTATTCTTCAAATTTTGATGAGATTTTGATTCCCAGTAGAAGTAGTAGAATGTAGAGTTTAAGAAAATGACTATGGAGTTAGATACCCAGGGTTTGAAATCAAGCTCTACACTTGCTACTTTTTGTTAATCTTTGACAAATTATTTACACTAAGTTTTAAATTCTTTTTGTGTGAAATGGAAAATAATAACATAAAATGCTTCATTTATTACTGGTTATGTTTTTAAATAAGATAAAATACTTGGTTTGGAGCCTGGGATGTCATTAGTGTTCCATATGTTACTTAGAAAATATGCTTTCTACCAAATCTTATGCAAACGTGGGGAAAGACTATGAGAAAGGGAGTTAAAGAAATCCGTGTATAAAAGTCAAGCAAGTATTGGACTTTTTGTTTTTGTCTCTCAAAGGGTTATTTTTATAGATTATACTCCACTAAATGCTATTCCAAATAATGGCTATTATTCCCTGTGCCAAACAATATATCCTTGGAAACAATATTGTAAATCAGCTATGTGTGTTTAGTTGCTCAGTCGTGTCTGACTGTGACCCCATGGACTGCACCTGCCAGGCTCCTCTGTCCATGGGATTCTCCAGGCAAGAATACTGGAGTGGGTTGCCATGCCCTCTCCCAGGGGATCTTCCCAACCCAGGGATTGAGCCAGGGTCTCCTGCATTGCAGGCGGATTCTTTACTGTCTGAGTCACCAAGGAAGCCGATTCAAATGACTGAGATCACTAATTTTTTAAAAATGCATGCACCTGTACATAATTGTCATAAGAATATTTTAAAGTAAAAATGATTTACCAGATGTTCTAACCTCTTACAATATGTTAATGGTTGAACTGTGTTCCCCCAAATTGATATGTTGAAGTCCTAACCTCCAATCCCTCAAAATGTGGCTTTATTTGGGGATGGGGTTTCTAAAGAGGTAATTAAATTAGAAGGAGGTAATTAGGGTGGACCCTAATCCAGCATGATTGGTTTCCCTATGAGAAGAAGAAATTTGAACTTAGAAAAAAATACAGCACAAAAACCATGAGAAAATCTATGGAGAAGTTGCCATTTACAAGTCAATGAAAGGAGCTTCGGAAGAAACCAATGCAGCTAGCACCTTGATCTAGAATTTATATCCTCCAGAACTGTGAGAAAAAGCAAAATTCTGTTGTTTAAGCCATCAGGTCTCTTTTTCTAGTACCTTGTTATAGCAGCCATAGAAACTGAATTCAGGAAACATTTTCTTGAACTTGTTTACCAGGTAGCATATTACCTGTCATAGATTTCAGATTCTGTGATGAAATTCAAGTGAGGGAGGCTAATCATTTTTTATGCTTCAAAGGCACATCTTGTGGTATTGCACATGTTTATTTACCCACCTTAATGAAAATAAAGGTTAGTATTCTTTGACACTGGGTGTTTAATCGAATTTTATCCAGTACTGGAAATTTGCTTGCTTCAGGTAGTTTCGGGAATAAATACTGTATCTGAGTAGGAATTTCTATAAATTCTATCTAATTTGTTACCTTACCATAAAAATGTTTAAGGAAGATCAATGTCAAATTTGTTTATGCAAGGCAGGTACTATGATAATAAAACAAAATGACAGTAAAAATAACATTTTAAAGATCACTGCAATTCAGTGTTGCTAACTGGCTTCTTCCTTTTCTTTTCTTTCCATTGAAAGAAGCAAACTAGTTGCGACAATAGGAAACTGGTTTATCTTTCTAATAATTGACCTGTAGGATAAATAAATCAAGAGGAAACAGTCCTCTAATACGAAGTAAAGTTCTTAAGAGAGTTGGACAAGCAAAGAAAGACATCTAGTTATAATGACAAGATAGAAAAGAGTAGATTAGGTAAAAGAGAAACATAAAAAGGAAAAATTTAGGAGTCATAACACTGTTGTTCTTAGAACATGAATGATGTTTTGAACCCAGACCTTGCCTGGCTTCCCTGTATGAATGAGCAACTAGTCTAAATTCCAAAAAGTAGTCAAGCCATGTCTGAGAGGTACTACTAATATAATATCCATCACCATTCATAAACATCTCAATAGCTAGTAGCACCTCATGCTGTCTTGAGACCAAGAATAAGAAGATTTTAAGTTTATGTAAAACATAAAATTTATGTTTATTAGTTCCATATTTGTCACAGAATCTGTGTATTTTCTAAATGCTTAATAAATGTGGTCAGTGCTTGAGGTTGCCTTAGAAAACACTGGAGTGATTTCTATCCTTTGCCCTCAATACTTGTAGCTAATTCAGGGGCCAAGTGGAACAGTATCCTTTATAAACGACACAGTTTTATAAACAGGCATTTCAAATGCCATTGACATCTGAATTAGCATTTCCTTCCATTCCATAATTACTTAATTATTATCAATTAAGTGTGTGACACAAGCGTATGGTAGCTTCCCATCTGTTCATTTCTTCCTCTCAATTTGCTATTATCATTAATTTAGTTGATGGTGAAAGTATTTAACCAAATCAAATTAATTAATAACAATCCACCAAGTCAAGGCCTTTCTCTTTGTATGTCATGCTTATTCATCAGTAGTTAACTTCTATGATGTAATCAAACGTGAGTACAGTAGAATATTTTGGAGACTGAAACTAAAGTTGTAAACTATTCAAAGATTCCTAAATTTAAGTCATTCCTAATTCCTAAGTAATATCACTTTGAGTAATTTAAGCATTCCAAATATAACTTCCCTTGAGTTTTTTTCAGGTTTTATTTTATGGAAATAAAAAATATAAATTATTATAGGTAGTACATTTTTGTCTTATAAAACACATGAATGTCCCTTATAGTGCAGTATGGTGGGAAGAAACTCTAGCCTTGAGTACTAGCTCCCCCCTAGTGAAAACTATTTCTGAATTTTTATATGACAACCTGCTTCTCTCTATTCTGGTGAAGAAAAGCTATTGGATTACCAGATATGCATCAGTTATCAAATTCAGTGTCAAGGTAAAGAGGTTGATGTATCTACTGGAAAACATGTAATTTTAAATATATTTTATGAAAGGCTTAGTGCAGTACTTGGGTGCAATCTCAAATGACAGAATGCTCTCTGTTCATTTCCAAGGCAAACCATTCAATATTAGAGTAATCCAAGTCTACGCCTCAACCAGTAATGCTGAAGAAACTGAAGTTGAATGGTTCTATGAAGACATACAAAATATTCTGGAAATAACGCCTATAAAAAGATGTCCTTTTCATTATAGGGGATTGGAATGCAAAACTAGGAAGTCAAGAGATACCTGGAGTAACAGGCAAATTTGGCCTTGGGGTACAAAATGAAGCAGGGCAAAGGCTAATACAATTTTGCCAAGAGAACACACTGGTCATAGCAAACACCCTCTTCCAACAACACAAGAGAAGACTCTACACATGGACATCACCAGATGGTCAATACTGAAATCAGATTGATTCTATTCTTTGCAGAAGATGATGGAGAAGCTCTATATAGTCAGAGAAAAAAAAAAAACAAAACAAAACAAGCAAACCAGGAGCTGACTGCGGTTCAGATCATGAACTCCTTATTGCCAAATTCAGACTTTAATTGAAAAAAGTAGGGAAAACCACTAGACCATCCAGGTTTGGCCTAAATCAAATCCCTTAAGATTATACAGTGGAAGTAACAAAATGAATTCAAGGGATTACATCTGATAGACAGAGTGCCTGAAGAACTCTGGATGGAGGTACATGACATTATATAGGAGGCAGTGATCAATATCATCCTTAAGAAAAAGAAGTGTAAAAAGGCAAAATGGTTGTCTGAGGAGGCCTTACAAATAGCTGAGAAAATAAGAGAAGTTAAAAGCAAAGCAGAAAAGGAAAGATATACCCATCTGAATGCAGAGTTCCAAAGAATAGCAAGGAGAGATAAGAAAGCCTTCCTCAGTAATCAATACAAAGAAATAGAGGAAAACAATGGAAGGGAAAGACTAGAGATCTCTTCAAGAAAACTAAAGATACCAAGGGAACATTTCATGCAAAGATGGGCACCTTTGGACCTAATAGAAGCAGAAGATATTAAGAAGAGGTGGCAAGAATACACGGAAGAACTATACACAAAAAATCTTCATGACCCAGATAATCATGATGGTGTGATCACTCATCTAGAGCCAGACACCCTGGAATGCAAAGTCAAATGGGCCTTAGGAAGCATCAGTATGAACAAAGCTAGTGGCAATGATGGAATTCCAGCTGAGCCATTTCAAATCCTAAAAGATGATGCTGTAAAAATGCTGCACTCAATATCCAGCAAATTTGGAAAACTCAGCAGTGGCCACAGGACTGGAAAAGGTGTTTTCATTCCAGTACCAAAGAAAGGCAATGCCAAAGAACGCTCAAACTACTGCACAATCGCACCCATCTCACACTATAGAAACATAATGCTCAAAATTCTCCAAGCTAGGCTTTACCAGTACATGAGTCAAGAGCTTTCAGATGTTCAAGCTGGATTTAGAAAAGGCAGAGGAACCAGAGATCATATGGCCAACATCCGTTTGATCATTGAAAAAGCAGGAGAGTTCTAGAAAATCATCTACTTCTGCTTTATTGACTATGCCAAAGCCTTTGACTATGTGGATCACAATAAACTGTGGAAAATTCTTCAAGAGATGGGGATACCAGGCCACCTTCCCTGCTTCCTGAGAAATCTGTATGGTCAAGAAGCAACAGTTGGAATCGGACATGGAACAAGGGACTGGTTCCAAATTGGGAAAGGAGTATGTCAAGGCTGTATATTGTCATCCTGCTTATTTAACTTAAACGCAGAGTACATCATGCCAAATACTGAGCTGGATGAAGCACAAGCTGGAATCAAGATTAACCTCAGATATGCAGATGACACCACTCTTAGGGCCGGAAGCAAAGAGGAACTGAGGAGCCTCTTAATGAGAGTGAAAGAGGAGAGTGAAAAATTTGGCTTAAAACTCAACATTCAGAAAACTAAGATCGTGGCATCCAGTCCCATCACCTCATGCCAAATAGAAGGGGAAACAATGGAAATAGAGACTATTTTTTTTGGGCTCCAAAATCACTGCAGATGGTGACTGCAACCATGAAATTAAAAGATGCTTGCTCCTTGGAAGAAAGCTATGACCAATCTAGACAGCATTTTATTTTATTTTTTTCCCCTTCTTTAAATTTATTAAGAACTTGTTTAAATATAGTTAAATGTATAATAAAGCATAAACATACAAAGCATTAATAAAGCAAGCATACATGTATACCTTTCTATCCAACTTAGAGAAATACAGTGAAGAACTCTATGTGTAGGTGCTCGGTTGCTCAGTCATGTCCAACTCTGTGACTTCACAGGCTATATATAGCCCGACAGGTTCCTCTACATCTTAGACAGCATTTTAAAAAGCAGATACATTATTTTGCCAACAAAGGTCCATCTAGTCAAAGCTATGGTTTCTCTAGTAGTCATGTATGAATGTGAGAATTGGATCATAAAAAATGCTTAGCACTGAAGAATTGATGCTTTTGAACTGTGGTGTTGAAGAAGACTCTTGAGACTGCAAGGAGATCCAATCAGTCAATCCTAAAGGAAATCAGGCCTGAATATTCATTGGAAGGACTGATGCTGAAGCTGAAACTCCAATACTTTGGCCACCTGATGCAAAGAACTGACTCACTGGAAAAGGTCCTGATGCTGGGAAAGATTGTAGGCAGGAAGAGAAGAGGACAACAGAGGATGAGATGGTCGGCTGGCATCACTGACTTGATTTACATGAGTTTGAGTAAGCTCTGGGAGTTGGTGATGGACAGGGAAGCCTGGCGTGCTGCACTGTGTAGGGTTGCAAAGAGTCAGACATGACTGAGTGACTGAACTAAACGGAGTTCAGTGTGTATCTGTTAACTGGAGAAAGAAACCACTACCCAATCCAGTTTTCTTGCTTGGAAAACTCCATGGACAGAGGAGCCTAGTGGGCTATAGTTCATGTGGTTCAAAGAGTCATAGATGATTGAGTGACTGAATATGAACACATGTATCTGTTAATCCAAGACATGATTTAATTGGTTCTTACAATTTGGTAGCCATAAGTTTGGCTTCTGTATCCGTGAGTCTATTTCTGTTTTGTAAACTTCATCTGGATCATATTTTTAGGTTCCATATATGAGTGATTTCATATGATATTTGTCTTTCTCTCTCTGACTTACTTAATATGATAATCTTTAGGTCCACCCATGTTGCTGCAAATGGCATTATTTCATTCTTTTTTGTGGGAGAATAATATTCCATTGTATATATGTACCACATCTCTATCCATTCATCTGTTGATGGACACTTAGGTTGCTTCCACGTCTTGGCTATTGTAAATAGTGCTGCTGTGAACCTTGGGGTGCATGTATCTTTTTGAATGAGAGTTTTTATTTTTTACAGATATATTCCCAGGACTGGGTTTGCTGGATCATATGGTAGTTCTATTTTTAGTTCTTCAAGGAACCTCCATATTGTCCTCCACTGAGGCTGCACCAATTTACATTCCCACTCACAATGTAGAGGTCTTCCTTTGTGGCTCAGTGGTAAAGAATCCGCCTACTACTGCAAGAAATGTGGGTTTGATCCCTGGGTCAAGAAGATCTCCTGGAGAAAGAAATGGTAACCTACTCCAGTATTCTTGCTTGGAAAATCCCATGAGCAGAGGAGCCTGGGGGGTTATAGTCCATAGCGTTGCAAAAGTGTTGGATTTGACTTAGTGACTAAGCAGCAACTCTATTATATATATGTAATATGTGTAATTATATATATATATATATAATAGTGCTTCATAGTATGGTTTACTGTGGTACATGTTGCATTGGATAATGCATGGAAAAATTTTCAAATACTCACTGCATTTTTGTATTATTATTAAAAATGGCGATTATGATACACTTACAGACTTTATGTGAGGATACACTGTTGTCCTTTAGGCTATCAGTTCTCTGCTTGGATTCACAGCGGTACAAGCCAGTTATCCTGATCTGACTGGATGATGCTGAAATTATACCAAGTGACTTAGGTCAAACTGCACTTTCCCAGTGAAATTTAATTTGCTTATTATCTTTCAAGAATAATCAGAAACTTGGATTAGATTAAGGTGGTAACTAGCTTGGAAGCCATTCAAAAGCCTATAAGACTCCAAACAATGAAAATAAATGATTGAATTTGAAAATTTCCATATAAAAACTACTGCTGCTTTTGAATGCTTTCTTATCTCTCATAAAAAACTTATATCTGGGGAATACATTCATGTCTCTCTAAAGAAATATTTCTAAGAGTAGTAATAAATATTAAAACTATTTTGCATGAGTACCTTAGTTGAAGATATAGCAAAGTGAACTTTAATTTAAATGGTGCTGACTCTCTTAATGTTGTCTGAGCATCTTGCCACTGTATTTCCCATTGTGATAATAATATAGCTAATGAAATAATTATTTGTATGAACAACCATCTTTCACTGATTTTTCCATCTGCTTTATTTTTTATTGTGTCATATGATTATATAACAATCATTCTGATTATTTTGTTTCTCAATGATATTTTTAATAAAATTTCACAGTCAAAGGAATTGATTATAGCCATTGGCATTAAAATAGCAATGAAATCATTGTCCACAAATAGACATCACCTAGGTCTTTGAAAAAAATTAAAGTAAGTATATTAATATAATGAACATTAAGTTGAATCAAATTCCTTGTATAGTTGTATGTGAATTGAGCTTTTAAAAAAGTTATATACCTAATATTCAGTCTAGGAATGTAAAAACCTTTTTCAGACACCCCAAAAATTAAACAAAAGGCAATTGAGAATGCATGCTTTAGCAAAGATGAAATATTAATCAGTGATTTCATTTGACAAGAAACTCCTGGTCTTTTGAAACTGTAACATAAAGTGCAGACATTTGTGACATATCTAAGCATTTCTAATGATTGACTGCATCAATAGCAAATAATGATTTTGTTTTTAAGTAAACTATCACTCATTTTCTTTTTTCTTTAAAGTGAAAGTTAATGATTGTCTAATGGAAAAGATTAGATTGTTGTACATTCTTTCCATGTGAATTAGTGATTTTGTTTGAGTCACAGAGCCTGACACAGGGGTACACTCTTGATATATTGAATTACTGTGATGTGAGTTAGAGAAGACTCTTGAGAGTCCCTTGGACTGCAAGGAGATCCAACCAGTCCATCCTAAGGGAGATCAGTCCTGAGTGTTCATTGGAAGGACTGGTGTTGAAGCTGAAATTCCAATACTTTGGCTACCCGATGAGAAGAGCTGACTCGTTTGAAAAGACCCTGATGCTGGGAAAGATTGAGGGCAGGAGGAGAAGGGGACAACAGAGGATGAGATGGTTGGATGGCATCACTGACTCAATCAACATGAGTTTGGGTAAACTCTGGGAGTCGGTGATGGACAGGGAGGCTGGCATGCTGCAGTCTATGGAGTCACAAAGAGTCAGACATGACTGAGCAACTGAACTGAACTGAACTGAACTGGATCTACACATCTGTATGAATCACACATTTTGATGGTTATGCTGGCAAAGATTTATAAATTTTCCCTTTATCGTCTTTCTCAGTCATCCCACTCTTATCACCGATGAAAATGGACAAAAGCATTATAAAGTGATTATGCAGCGTGCGTGTGTGCTAAGTCGCTTCAGTTGTGTCAGACTCTTTGCGACCCCATGCACTGTAGCCTGTCAGACTCCTCTGTCCATGGAATTCTCCAGGCAAGAATACTGGAGTGGTTGCCATGCCTTCCTCCAGGGCATCTTTCCTGATCCAGAAATCAAACCTGAGTATCTTATGTCTCCTGCATTGGCAGGCGGGTTCTTTACCACTGGGGCCACCTGAGCAGCTCACAAAATGATTATAAAGTGAAAGTGTTAGTCACTCAGTTGTGTCTGACTCTTCGCGACCTCATGGACTGTAGTCATCCAGGCTCCTCTGTCCATAGGATTCTCTGGGCAAGAATACTGGAATGGGTTGCTATTCCATTCTCCAGGGGATAATATTCCCAACCCAGAGACTGAAGCCGGGTCTTCTGTATTGCAGGCAGAATCTTTACCATTTGAGCCACTGGGGAAGCCCAGTCTGATGTAAATAATCCTGAAGAAGATTTTTTTTCCACCACAGCATTGTTTCCAGTAGTAGGAATCTAGATGCGGATTCTGAGTTCATCATTCAGGTGATGGATAAATATAATTAAGTGGAGGGCTTCCCTGGTAGCTCAGATGGTAAAGAATCTGCCTGCAATGGGGGAGACCCAGGTTTGATCCTTAGGTCAGGAAGATCCCCTGGAGAAGGAAATGATAACCCACTCCAGTATTCTTGCCTGAAAAATCCCATGGACAGAGGAGCCTGATGGGCTATAGTCCATGGGGTTGTGAAAAGTCAGACGTGACTGAGTGACTAATACCCACAGTAAAAAGCTAGATGAATACACGGTAAGAGGAATAGATAGTTTAGAACCAGATTGAGTAAAAACGGAAAGAGATCACTAGAAGTATGTGTGCTCAGTTACTTCAATCTATGCATTCTCAGTGGCTTCAGTCGTGTCTGACTCTTTGTAACCCCCATGGGTTATAACCCACCAGGCTCCTCTGTCCATGGGATTCTCCTGGCCAGAATACTGGAGTGGGTTGCCATGCCCTCCTCCAGGGCACTGCAAGTATATATGCCACTTATAGTTAGTCCAACATACACTCTTGGTTGACCCAAAATAGCACTACATATTATTTGCCAAGGATGAATATCTACTTGAAGAAATTTATTAAACTTATTACAGTAGATGTGTATGTAGTAAAATAAATGGTTGATTTTCATTTTATTTTATTTATTTTTTCTTTTTTTCATTTATTTTTATTAGTTGGAGGCTAATTACTTTACAATATTGTAGTGGTTTTTGTCATACATTGACATGAATCAGCCATGGGATTTTTAAAAAAATTTTTATGTATGCATGTCTGTATGTATTTGCCAAAGTTTATTCGTAGCAAGGGCAAGAGATGCTCTCTGAAGAGCATGCTTTAATGAAACCAGAGCCTCTTCTATATGCTTAGTTTTTAATTTGAGTTATATTATACTTGAGTTATGCTAATGAGGTTTTATTTTTAGAACCACTAATTGGTTCTTTCTAAAATCTTCTTGACACTTTCTGTAATTTTGCCTTTCTTTCCGAAGTTTTCCAAAATTTTCTTTTATTTTTATATGTAGTTACTATAGTTGTATATTTTCAATAATCTATGTCCCTTTGGTCCAGTATCTGATGTTTTCACCTCCCTGTTTCTTCCGGCTTGTCATTTCTGTTTATTCTCAAATGTTCTCGTTTTCCTCTATACAGAGTATCTTTGACCTGGTGTTGACCATTTCAAAATCTATTTGTATAGGTCTTGCCTAACCATATCCACTGTGCTCCTAAAGGCCTTGGTAGTCCAAGGTCTTTAAAACAATCTGATGTCTTGTGCTTCTTTGACCTTCCAGAACATGTGGACACAAGCTGTAAAGTTGCATGATGGCTGGTATAATTTCAGCTCTTGCATGCACTCAGAGTTTATTACTTTGGATTACTACTTCATTTTGTGGTGAGTTGAATCCCCAGCATGAGCTCTGGGTTTTGATTTATACGCCTTTTATTTTGGGAGGTAATCAGAACGAGAAGCACAATTAAAGAGACTTGATAAGAAAAACAGTTGTGTTCCATTTCCTCTTGAGTTTTGACCTTAGTAAATTTTGACCTCAGTGTGTATTTCAGACATTTTGTTCTTAAATTAAAAAAAATGATCCAGCATTTTTATTTCAGCACTAAATGGATCTTAGCAGAAGAAAATTATTAGTAAAAATTAGGAGCCTCTAATTTTAAGCTTTAGCTCTTCTGGAATTTACTTCTATTGGTATTATTAAATATGTTTGCAATATTTTCCTAAAATTAATAGTCAATTATCTCAGCATTGTCTTATGTTGAGATAGTGATTGTTCATTTTTTTATTACATGACATGTGTTATTTATTACATCAAATATGTCTATACAGGAAAATATCTTTTCCTGAAATTTCTATTCTTTTAAATAGCTTTATCTTAAAATTTCTGTTTCAGAGCTGTTCTCTCTAAATTACTGTAACTTTTTAGTAGTTAAATATACATTTAGTCAAGATTTTCTTGTAGTCTTCTGTCAAAATTTGCTTCTGTACTTATGCACTAATTTTTCCCTATAAAATTTAAAATTAGCTTTCAGAATTTCATCAAAATATAACTGAAGTTAAATTAAGATTTTTAGGTTAATTTATAGAGAAATAATACTTTTGTAATAATGAGTATTCCAAAATAATTTCATTTTATTTAGTTGACTTTTGTATGGTTGTTGTCCCACATTTAACATTTTGAAATATCCTAGTTTAGCGTTATTAAGAATAACGCTTGCTATGGGCAATTTTGTTCATTTTTTTTGGGAAATATATCTATGAATTTTCTTGTGTATAAGTAGACATAGACTTGCTTAATCATTTGGTATATGTAAAATTTTAGTAGATACTACCAAATTGTTTTCCAAAGTGGTTAAACACATGTATTCCTCATCAGCATTTTATGAGTTTCAGTTGTTTTAGATTTCACTAATACTTGGCATTGTCTGTTTTTTCATAGTAGTTATCCTGGTGAGTATGTAATGGTTTGTGTTTTGTTGTTCTATGATGAAAAGGAAAATTATGCACCTTCTTTTAGACTTATTTGTCATTTAAATATCATTTTGTGTGAAGAGTTTGGTGAATAATCTTATCAGTGGGGTGAGACTTACATCTCTATGTGGAGAACTTTTCATACATTTTGATAAAATTCTTTTGTCATATATGTATATATATCCCCACTATTTGGGAATTTTTTTTATTTTATTAATAGCATCTTTTTTATTCTCAGAAGTTATTAACATTAATTGCAACAAACAGTCGAAAATTCCTAAAGAGATGGGAATACCAGACAAGCTTACCTGTCTCATGAAAAACCTGTATGTGGGTCAAGGAGCAATAGTTAGAATCAGAAATGGAACAACTGACTGGTTCAAAATTGGGAAAAGAGTATGATAAGTCTGTATGTTGTCACCTGCTTATTTAACTTCTGTGCAGAGTTGTTGTTTAGTCGCTAACTTGTGTCTATAGCCCACCAGACTTCTCTTTCCGTGGGACTTCCCAGGCAAAAATACTGGAGTGGGTTGCAATTTCCTTCTCCAGAGGATCTTCCTGATCCAGGAATGGGAACCCAGGTCTCCTGTGTCTCCTGCACTGGCAGGCAGATTCTTTACCACTGAACCATCAGGGAAGACCACTATGCAGAGTACATCATGCGAGATGCTGGGGTGGATGAATCAAAAGCTGGAATCAAGATTGCTGGGAGAAATATCAACAACCTTAGATATGCAGGTAATGCTACTCTTATGGCAGATAGTGAAGAGGAGCTAAAGAGCTTCTTGATGAGGGTGAAAGAGGAGAGTGAAAATGCTAGCTTGAAACTCAACATTCAAAAAACCCTAAGATCATGGCATCCAGTCCCATCACTTAATGGCAAATAGAAGGGGAAAAAGTAGAAAGAGTGACAGATTTTTATTTTCTCCAAAATCACTGCCGACGGTGACTGCAGCCATGAAATTCAAAGACACTTGCTCCATGGAAGGAAAACTATGACAAACTTAGACAATATATTAAAAAGCAGAGACATCACTTTGGTGACAAAGGTCTGTATAGTCAAAGCTACGGTTTTTCCAGTAGCCATGTAAGGATGTGAAAGCTGAACCATAAAGAAGGCCGAACATGGAAGAATTGATGCTTTTGAAGCCTGGTGCTGGAGAAGACTCTTGAGAGTCCTTTGAACTGCAAGGATATCAAACTAGTCAATCATAAAGAAAATCAACCCTGAATATTCACTGGAAGGACTGATGCTGAAGCTGAAGCTCCAATACTTTGGTCACCTGATGTGAAGACCTGACTCATTGGAAAAGACCCTTATGTGAGGAAAAATTGAAGGCAAAAGGAGGAGTGGGTGGCAGAGGATGAGATGGTTAGAAAGCATCACTGACTCAATGGACATGAATTCGAGAAAATTTTGGAAAATAGTGGAGGACAGAGGAGCCTGGCATGCTGCAGTTCATGGGACCACAAAGAGTTAGAAACAGTTAGCAACTGAACAACAAAAAACAACTGAATGTGAGCTTTTATCATGAGTGTGAGCTGAGTATTAGCAAATGCTTCCTTATCTCTCAAGATGAGAATGATTTTCTTTTCCCTCTTGTTGGTGGTGGGTTTAGTCGCCAAGTTGTGACTGACTCTTGTGATCCCATGGACTGTAGCCCACCAGGCTCCTCTGTCCATGGAATTCTCCAGGCAAGAATACTGGAGTGGGTTGCTATTTCCTTCTTCAGGGGATCTTCCCGACTGGGGGACTGATCCCAGGTCTCCTGCTTTACAGGCAGATTACTGAGCTACGAGGGAAGCCCTTTCCCCCATGCATCTGATAACCATTAGGCTTTTCCAAATTTTAAACATCAGCTTACATCCCCATAATAAAAATAATGTATGCATGATGTATTACATAAGTTTTACCCAGTTGTAGTAAACAAATATATAAATTGCACAAATTTACACTTTGGCAGAAGTATCTTCTGTGAAAGCATGAGCTCAAACTAATGACCATAGTCATTAGTCCCCCAAATTCCTCATGCCTGTGTATGCGCTGTTGCTTCAGTCAGGTCCTACTCTGCGACCCCATGGACCGTAGCCCCCCAGTCTCCTCTGTCCATGGGATTCTCCAGGCAAGAATAGTGGAATGGGTGGCCATGGCCTCCTCCAGGGGGTCTTTCTGACCCAGGGATCAAACCTGTGTCACTTAAGTCATTGGCAGGCAGTTTCTTTACCACTAGGGCCACCCAGGAAGCCCAAATTCCTCGTCCCCTTTAGTAATTATTTTTCCCATGCTTACCAGTCACATCCTGTCTTCAGACAACCATTAACATACTTTTTGTTACTATATGGTCTCTAAAATGTCATTTAAGTGATATCATACACTATGTGCATTTTTTGGTCTAACTTTTTGTTTCCCTAGGATATTTACTTTGAGATTCATCTATGCTGTTACAGTTGCTGATGGCTCATTTTTCTATATTGCTAAGTACTATGAATGTGCCATAACATGTTTATTGTTTAATCAGTTGAAATACCTGAGTTATTTTCAAATTTAGGTTATTAAGAACAGTCTACCTTAAAGTGTCATGCATTATACCAATATATATATATCATAAGAACCTTGTAGTAATTTACTTCTGTTTCTTTTCTCTCTCAGCCTTTCTGTAATTGTTTTCATACATAATCTGCATTGACTTCTTTGTTTTTATTTCTGCTTAAAGGTCAACATTTGAAAAAGAGACTTGAAAATTCATATTTCCATCTAGAGTAATCTTCTTTCTTCCTAAAGAATTCCTTTGCTGTTGCTGGTAGAAAACGAATCTTTATTTCTCCTTTGTTTAAAAAAAGTTTTTCACTGGTATTGAATGGTAGTTCTCATCATTTGTCCTTTAATACTTTCTTTAAAGATAACTGGCCACTATCTTCTTGCTTGGATGGTTTCCGACAAGAAATCTTTTTTACTACATAGTGTACCTTAGTGTATCTTTTTTCTCTTGCTGGTTTCAAAATATTTTCTCTTGTTTACTGCTTTTGAGAAGTCTGCTAATCATGTACTTTGGTGTAATCTTATTCCTGTTTCTTGTTCTTAGGGTGATTAATTCATGGAAAGAAATATCTTAAATGAATTTAGTGAATTCATTGTTGCTTATAAATAACTGAGAAATTAATCTAATAATATTTTGCAAAAAAAATCTTCCTTGGAAGTTGTAGCTGATATCCTAGAATTGACAATGTAAGCTAATAGGAGGAAATAATGTCAAATATAAGCTTTTCACTGTACGTTTAGTTCCAAATATAAGCTTTACACTGTCCATTACTGAGACTTCACTGTGCCTCAAAATAGTCTACGTAAAAAGAAGAATTTGTTACATATGTGTTATTAAAAGGGGTAGGAAATAGTCTGAGACATTCTGAAAGCTGCTGCTGTTTAAAAGCAAAATTGTTCTATTCATGTATGTATGTGTGTGTGTGTGTTAGAAATAATCGACGGTAGTATTTTCCAAAACAAGAAAGGCTGACTTATGAACAAATAAAGATTATAGAAAACATAATTACTTCTTCAAGTCCCCGTAACTTTCTTCTAAGGTCTTGTGAATGTCAATCCATCGAATTGTATTGTGGCTGTGTTTCCATTAATTATCACCTTCATTAGTCATTCAGCACACAATGATTGCAGCCACTCTGATATTCACAATAGTCTGTGTTGTAAGGCAAATGCCATTAAGCATCATCTTTTCCAAATCTAAAAATAAACTCAAAAAGCAACCAGTTTTGAGTCTGTGATTTTCCTAAATTCTTGATTCCTTGGAAATCATTCTAATGTCCTAAGAATAATCCTAATGTCCTAAGGATAATTGCTTTTTTTTCAGGAGTAATGAATCAGAGGTGCAACATATTCTAGATTTGACTGGTTTCTGTTAAATTAATATTAAATTTTTAGGGCAAATCTTAGGTGGAAATAGTATATTATCCCTTTTTTATATCATTAAGTTTGATTTACATAATATTTTGTTTAGAATATTTGTGTCTATGTTCATGAGAGATATTGATCTGCAGTTTACTTTTCTCCTTCCAGTTTTATTATGATATAGTCAACACACAGCTCTGTATAAGTTTAAGAGGTAAAGCATAAGGATTTGACTTGCATAAACCATGAAATGATTACCACAATAAATTTAGTGAACATCCATCATCTTATATAGTGTGTGTACCCAGTCGTGTCCAACTCTTTGAGACCCCATGGACTGTAGCCCACCAAGCTCCTCTGTCCATGGGATTTACAAGCAAGAATACAGGATTGGGTTGACATTTCCTCCTCTAGGGGATCTTCCTGACTTAGGGATCTAAACCGCATCTCTTATGTTTCCTGCATTGGAGACAGGTTCTTTACCACTAGCACAACTGGGTTACAAATTTTCCAGGCAATAATACTCAAGAGGATTGTCATTTCCTATGCCAGGGGATCTTCCTGACTCAGGGATTGAACCTGTGTTTCTTGCATCTCCTACATTGGCAGGTGGATTCTTTACCACTGCGCCACCTGGAATCCTACACATCTTAAAATACAGGTGCACAATTTTGAGTTTAAAAATTTTTAAACAGCTTGATTACTTTTTTTTTTAACAAGTGTGGAGTCACACTGTTTTTCTAAGCTCTTTGTAAACAGGCTTAAGCAGGAGGAAAAGGTGAAAGTAAAATGTTGGAAGAAAACTTCCAACATGTTTCTAAAGTTAGTTCTAATTGCTTCACTGCCCCCATTTTTATTTTTCACTTTCTGCTAAAAACCTGCCTTGTTTTGTCTGCACATGTTGAAACTAGGGTGCCTTTGTGGTTCTGTCTGAAAGTACACATCCTTCCTACTGTTTTTTTTTTTTTTCTCTTCTGCATTTCTTGGTGTTTCTTGTTCCTTCTCAATTCACAAGTCTGATCTCATATATATTTTATAGAAATAGACAAGACACTGAAGTCAATGGCATACTCCAATTTATCTCATGGTTACATGTTTGTTTTAGCCATTACATTCTTCAACTTGGGAATCAAAAGAAAGGGCAGTACTCACCTTGGAAGCACATATGCCAAAATTAGAATCATACAGAGATTAGCATGTCCTTTGCAAAGATGATGTAAATTTGTGATACATTTCATATTTTCCCACCAGTATGAAAAGATGCATCATACATCATTAGGGAATTGGAAAATTTTTTAAAAATGAGATTGTTTCCAAGACATAGACATTAGAATAACTAAAATCCAAAACACTGTAACATCAAATGCTGGCAAGAATGTGGAGCAACAGAGAAAATATAATCATGCTGGTGGGAGTGCAAAATGGTACAACCCCCTTGAAAGACTGTTTGGCAGTTTTTTATAAAAGTAAACATATACCTACCATAAGATCCAGAAATCACATTCCTTGGTATTTGCCCAAGTGAGTGGAAAACTTATGCCAAGATAGAAACCTGCAGGTGGATATTTATAACAGTTTTAGTCGTAGAACTTCAGTAGGTGAATGGATAAACTGGTCCATCCAGACAATGGAGCGCTATTCAGCGAGCTATCAAGCCACGACGAGACACAGAGGAAGTTTAAATGCATATTAGTAAGTGAAAGAAGCCAATCTTAAAGACCACATACTATCATGGATCCAGCTGTAAGACATTCTAGAAAAGACAAAACTATAGAGATAGCTAAAAAAATAAAATAAAAAGATCAATGGTTGCCAGTGGTTAGACGGGAGGAAGGAACACAGGGGTTTTTTAAAGCAGTGAAACTATTCTGTAGAATACATGCCACTACATTCATAAAAATCCACACAACATATAACACCAAGAATGGTACAAATGAACTTATTTGGAAAACAGAAATAGACTCACAGCTGTAGAAAACAAATTATCATTACCAGAAGGGAAAGGAGGCTAGGAGGGATAAATTGGGAGATTGGTGTTGACACACACACACATTTTGCTTTTATATACAAAATATATAACTAATAAGGACCTTACTGTGTAGTACAGGGAGCTCTGCTCAGTGTTATATAATGACTTATGTGGGGAAAAAAATCTAAAAAAGAGTGAATATATGTATATGTATCACTGAATCACTATGCTGTACTCTTAACACTTAACATTGTAAATCAACTACAATCTGATAAAATTTTAAAAAAGAGTGAACTCTAATGTAAACTACAGGCTTTGAATGATGGTTATTGTTTTATTCTTTGACTCTAAAATGGTGACATAGCAGATTGAGCCCTCTGTTCATGGAGTTCTGATCCTAGTGGAAGATTGAGCCAAGAAGATATGTAATAAAAAATTAAATGAAGTGCATAGCTTATATTTTATATTTCCTTCTTTGTGCAACAGTTTTTTCTTTGCAGTGATACAGATGCATACACAGAAATGCACACATTAACACATACACACGCAGCTATGCATGTACCTACGGACCTGGTTGAAGGACCTCAGAAAAATAATGGTATCTAGGGATACAACCTCTGCTACTTTATGCCATGACTAGTTCCCTTCTAAGTGACTTATTTTCCCTCAAGATTCCTTGGAATATATTGATCCATGGAAAATTAGTGTTTTATAATAGATGAGAGTAAGAACAGGGGAATATAAATTGGAAGGGTGACTGGGTGACTATTTTCTATGACCTTGTCTGACTTGAAAATGCAAACCTCAATTTGTTAAGTCTCAGCCAAGAGTATTATTCCAACACAATTTTAACATTACAACTCTATTTAAAGTACACCCTGTTCTTCAAGCTCTTTGTCATTTGTGAACATGACTCTAGCAACATCAATAAACTTTAATTCCTTAACAGTACAAACTGTTATAATGCTAAGCTGAATAATTTATGTTCTTCTTTCCTTTGAGTTTTTTTAATGAATTAATTTTTTGAAGGCCTGTAATAAGTTATATAATGAGACATGTCAGAAATCTTGAAAAATCTCATAATTAGAGCAAATCTACAAGAAAATGCTTTCTTCATTTATGTAGATACTGTGTCCTTCCATGGTGGACTGGCGAGGTGTTAAGTCCTCAGCCTGAGGAGCAAGCTGTGGGCAGCAACTGGGAAAGATGGTGATGAAGGGGGTTGAGAAACCCTGTTCCTTTCTCCATTTTCTTTCCACCAAGATATAGTCTCCAGCCAAGGATTGTTGGCTGTTTCCACTGGGGTGTGACCTAGCCAGGTTGAGCAGAATTACCATGATGTTTCCCCTGCTTTTCCACTAGAAAACCAGTCTTATGTGCCAGGCTAAGTTTTCTAAAGGGTTAAGGCTGAGGATGGGCTTCCCTGGTGGCTCAGATGGTAAAGAATCTGCCTGCAGTGAGGGAGACCCAGGTTCGATTGATTCCTGTATTGGGAAGATCCCCTGGAGAGAGAATGGCTGCCCACTCCAGTATTCCTGCCTGGAGAATCCCATGGACAGAGGAGCCTGGCGGACTACAGTCTATGAGGTCAAAGAGAGTCAGACACGACTGAGCAGCTAAAATAAAGAGACGAGGATATTCAATTGGCTACCTTGTTTTAACTAAATGTAAATAGATCTTATAAACAAATCAAAAATAAATAAATGCATAAATAATTAAATAAGTAAGAATGAAAAAGCCCTCTTAATTCTAATTTTATTTCTACCTAGTCTCCAAATCTCCCTTTGAGCTCCATTCCAATGTCATCCTACTTATATTTTTACAATAAATTATTCTTGGAATGTAATGGTGTGCTCACTCAGCTGTGTCTGTCTCTTTGCACCCTTTTGGACTGTAGAATGTCAAGCTTTTCTGTCAGTGGGATTTTTCAGGCAAGAATACTGAATTGGGTTGCCATTTCCTCTTTTAGGGGATCTTCTTGACCCAGGGATCAAGCCTGTGTCTCTTGCATTGGCAGACAGATTCTTTACCACTGAGCCATGGGGCTGCCCAGAATATAGTGGTAGTGTCCATAAAATCTTATCATTCCTGGTTCAACAAAATATGACCACATATTGACAATTTCATTTTTACCCCTTCCCCAAAGAAAATGGTATTGCACAAATAAATGTAGCAATAATACTAGAATATTTTTTTAAATACCAGAGTCACTAATTTCACAAGCGAGTTAGGGTGGAAGCCCTACTGGAAAATAAGATGGAGTTAGGTTGGATGTTTCGTCTTTATCCAGTTCTCAGTTGATCGTCTCTTTTTCTGTTACCACAGTCTCCCTAATCAACAGCAGTTCGTGCTAGTGTGATTCAGAGTCGAGGAAATCAATTTTTCTTTTTAACATGAAGGTCACAGAATGATTTAAAAATCCATTCACTTATTTAACAGCTTCTCTCTTACTTGGCTGAAAAAACAATTGGAGAGCCACCTGGCTTTTCCTCAAAGCATCGTAAGGCAGCATGCCCCATGGAGAACAAAAGTGAGTATTCTGTTTTAAATCAAACATCCAGACATTTTCTCACCAAGTAAAAGAAGCTGAAGATTGATTGTTTATTAGTCTCTAGGGCCATGTTCATAAATTTTCACAAATTGGTGACAGGAAATAATAGTAATGGAATCCATCAATTCTGGGAGCTAGAAGCTTGAAATCAAGGAGCCATCAAGATGAGGCTCCTCTGAAGGCTTTAGGGGAGAAACTTTGCTTGCCTCTTCTGGGCTTCTGGTGGTTACTGGCAGGCCTTGGTATCCTTGGCTATAGCTGTACTCACTTTACTCCCTGCCCCTGTCTTCACAGACCTTCTTCCTATGTGACTGTATATTCCCTGAATTTTCTTTTAGGGACACTAGTCTTTTAGGGACACTAGACTTTGGACTCACACTAATCTAGTGTGACCTGACTATAACTTAAATAATTACATCTGTAAAGATCGTATTTTCAAATAAGGTGACATTCTGAGGTTATGAGTAGACATGAATTTTGGAGGGACAGTATTATTGGGTTTCCTAGATGACTCAATGGTAAAGAATCCACCTGCCAAGGCAGAAGATGCAGGCAACATGGGTTTGATCCCTGGATTGGGAAGATCCCCTGGAGTAGGAAGTGGCAACCCACTTCAGTATTCTTGCCTAGAGAATCCCATGGACAGAGGAGCCTGGTGGGCTACAGTCCATGGGGTCACAAAAAGTGAGACATGATTGAGCAACTGAGCATGCATGTGTATTATTTGCCCACTACAATTCTCAAAGTAAGTCTAAAACAGGCAAGTCTGGTTGCTAGGGAACTCAGAATAATAAGAAAATTTCTTGTCCTCCATGTGGGAAAAAGTGTCCACCAGTTGGGATTAATTTGGGAGTAATTTCAACTTCAAAGGGTAAGTAAGCATCATCATAAAAACTACAGAAAGTGTTCACTTGTGCCTGAAAACGTAACAGGATAACTTTATTCTGTTAACATTTTATAGAGGTTTAATATTAAAATATATAGAATTGGATTACTAATAGAGTAAGAAATGGTTTGGTATCTACATATACCTTATTCACCTCTGGAAAGCATAATAGTTTGGATGCCCATTATCTGTATATAATTTTCTTTTAATCCTTCTGTTTGTCTAATTATCTTAGGCACAGTCCCATTGCTAATAAGCATATGGTCATTCCAGTTTATCCAAAGGCATTTGAAAGAAATCACACAGTAAATAGAAACCCTCACTCTTTCTAGAATGTAAAAATATCCAGTTTGGGATTATCAGAATTAAGATAGGAAATCTTGCCTTTAAAAATCCTCTAGCCATTTTGTCAAAGTGATCCAGGCTATTTACTCCAGATAAAGGAAAGAAGATATGATTCTGGAAATTGCACAAATCCAAATCGCCCCTTGTGCAGTAAGAAAAAATTTTGTGACACCTACTGGTGGATAGGAGTTTTACTGCATGGTTCTGGAGGATAAGAACAACCTCAACAGCAACTGCAAAATACTCACTTGCCTTACTTTTCTGAAATAAACTGAAATCAGGTTCTTAGTTCCTGTCAGTGTGGTATGTATAGGAAATCCAGTTTCCCTCTCCTTATTTCCCTCCCCACCCAAAATGTGTGCAGTGGGTCTGGGATCTTCAAAAAGTCCAGAAGGTATTAGGAATTTCTTGTGCTTGTTGGTACTGCCAGTCCTCACGGACCTGCTCATGCTCATTGTCCACTCGAGAACGGTCCTTTGGAAGCTTTTGCTGGCTTTTCTCTGCCCCCAATTTAGGCTCAGGAGTCTCCTCGGAACCCCAATCCCAGTGTCTCGTCCTGAGTTTCCCTGGGGGCATCAGGGCACTGTCCCTTTCTGAGGTCTGGTCTCCTCCGTTGAAGGAGAGGTGGTCTAGTCTGGAAACATCTGTCATCTTGATAACACACCCCCTTTCTAGTTCACAGTGATTCTTTTTTCTGTTCCCCAGGACCTGGCACTTTCACAGCTTTCCCTTCAATTCTTGGCTTCATCTTTTCCTACTCTTGAAATATTCCTTGTTTTCTACGTAATGTGTTTCTCTTACCCAAGAGAGAGGGTTCAGATAAGAAATACCCAGACCAGTTAGTTAATTTTTGTTTTTAACTAACCTTTTTGTTTTTCAGATACTTGCAGATTTGTGTGCAGTTGTCAGAAATACTTGAGAGAGATTCCATGCGTCCCTTACCCAGTTACACCTAATGGTAAATTCTTGCAGAACGTTAGCGCTTTATCCAACCAGCGCTGTGTAATGTCAGTGTGGTCCAGACAGAGAACGTTCCGTCACCATGGAGTACCCTTCACGTAGCTGTTGCAGAGTCACATCCACTTTCTTCTCATCCACCCCCGTATATCTCCCATCCCCTGATTAACCCGTTATTAACCGCTGTTAGTAATCTGTCCCCCATTTCTATAACTTGCTACTTCCAATATAAACGGAATAATTATTTAATCTTTTGTGAACTTTTTTTTTTTTTTTCCCTCATGGAGTGTCTCCTTGGAAATCCATACAGATTGTGGCTTGTGTTTCTGTCAGTATTTTGTTCCCTTTGTTGCTAAGTCGTACCCTAGATCTGTGAGTTTGTTGAGGTACTTACCTACTGAAGGGCATCTGAATTACTACCATTTGGGGGCTGGTAATGATAACGTGCTGGATGGCATCACTGACTCTATGCGCATGAGTTTGAGTAAACTCCGGGAGCTGGTGATGGACAGGGAGGCCTGGCGTGCTGCGATTCATGGGGTCGCAAAGAGTCGGACACGACTGAGCTACTGAACTGAACTGAACTGAATAATAATGTTTCTATAGACATTTGTGAACAGGTTTTCAGTGTTCAATTCCCTGTGACAAATGCCTAGGAGCACAATTTCTAGGTCATACGGTAGCTGCATGCTTAGTTTGTAAGGAAGTATTAGCTGACTTTCCGGGATTGCTGCACCGGTTTGCATTCCCACCAATAACGTGTCAGAGGGCCACTTTCTCCACATCCTTGCTGGTATTTGGTGTTGTTAATGCATTTTATTTTAGCCATTGTAATATGTATATAGTGATTTCCCATTGTTTTAATTTCCTTTTCTAGTTGCGACTACTTACTCTCAGCCACCGGAAAAGAGGGCTGTTTTGCGTGGGCTTTTCATTTCCAGCCAGAAAGCAGTATGTTTGTGTTCAGTACAACTTCTGTCTTCAAATTAGCACTTGTGTACATGAGATATTTGATGTGTATAACTTATTCTGTTTTACCTCATTAAGATTATCACAAAAAGGACAATCTCCTCATTCAGTTTCCATGTGTTATTAACATGCCTTGAGGAGTTCAGTTTTAGTCATTTTTGTATCCTCAGATCCTGACAGTAAGTTACATATTTGATGAGCTAATTAATTGATCTAGTAAGCATATGAGTATATGGACAGGGCTTTGTGTTTAAACATTAATATATCTAATATTTATATTAGATATTAATTAGATTAATATTAATATTGATACTAATTAGATATTAATATACCCAATATTAATATTATGTTTAGATATTAGGTTTAAATATTAACATACCTAATATTAATATTAGATATTAATCAGATATTAATATTGGGTATTAATTAGATCATATTAATATTAATATTAGATATTAATATATCTAATATCTGCCTAGCACTTCAGAGATCACTATGGGCTTCAATTTAGATGACTTAAGTTGACATTTATAGAAAAAACCTGGGAGGTAGGTATTTCTAACTCTAGTGTCAGGAACTAGTTCTGCCACTTATTTGCACAATGATCTCAAAATAGCCAAAGCATAACACCTCGTGGTTCTTAACTGTCTAAATGTTGAAAAATAGACCCTTATCCCTAACTTGAGCTGTAAATTGGAAATAATTGTAGTACTTACAGGATTAAGTCCAGGATCACCTTACACATGCAGTGCTGGGCACATGTACAACATTTAAAAATATTAGCTAAAGAGAAATTGTCAAATAAAATGCAAATATTAAATAAATGCATTATTAGTCATTTACAAGAATAAATTCTAACATGCAAATGCATTTTGAGAAAACCAAATGCATTACAAGAATAAATTCTAACATGAAAATCATTTTCAGGTCATTTCAGTTCAGTCGCTCAGTTGTATCCAACTCTGTGACCCCATGGACTGCAACACACCAGGCATCCCTATCCATCACCAACTCCTGGAGCTTGCTCAAACCCATGTCCATTGAGTGGGTGATGCCATCCAAACATCTCATCCTCTGTCATCCCCTTCTCCTCCTGCCTTCAATCTTTCCGACCATCAGGGTCTTTTCCAATGAGTCAGTTCTTTGCATCATGTGGCCAAAGTATTGGAGCTTCAGCTTCAGCATCAGTCATTCCAAAGATTATTTAGGACTGATTTCCTTTAGGATTGACTGGTTCGATCTCCTTGCAGTCCAAAGGACTCTCAAGAGTCTTCTCCAACATCACAGTTCAAAAGCATCATTTCTTCGGCTCTCAGCTTTCTCTATGGTCCAACTCTCACATCCATACATGACTACTGGAGAAACCATAGCTTTGACTAGACAGACCTTTGTTGGTAAAGCAATGTCTCTGCTTTTTAATATGCTGTCTGTGCTGTGCTTTTCTTCCAAGGAGCAAGGGTCTTTTAATTTCATGGGTGCACTCACCACCTGCAGTGATTTTGGAGCCCCCAAAATAAAGTCTCTCACTGTTTCCACTGTTTCCCCATCTATTTGGCATGAGGTGATTGGACCGGATGCCATGATCTTAGTTTTCTGAATGTTGAGTTTTAAGCCAACTTTTTCACTCTCCTCTTTCATTTTCATCAAGAGGCTCTTTAGTTCCTCTTTATTTTCTGCTGTAAGGGTGATGTCATTGGCATATCTGAGGTTTTTTTATATTTGTCCTGGCAAACTTGACTCCAGCTTGTGCTTTATCCAGCTTGGCATTTCTCATGATGTACTCTACATTGAAGCTAAATAAGCAGCGTGACAGTATACAGCCTTGACGTACCCCTTTCTCAATTTGGAACAAGTCCGTTGTTCCATGTCCAGTTCTAACTACTGATTCTTGACCTGCATACAGGTTTCTCAGAAGGCAGGGAAGGTGGTCTGTTATTCTCATCTCTTTAAGAATTTTCCACAGTTTGTAGTGATCCACACAGTCAAAAGCTTTGGCATAGTCAAAAAGGCAAAAGTAGATATTTTTCTGGAACTCAAATGCTTTTTCAATGATTCAACACATGTTGGTCATTTGATCTCTGGTTCCTCTGCCTTTTCTAAATCCAGCTTGAACATCTGGAAGTTCTCGGTTCATGTACTGTTGAAGCCTGGCTTGGAGAATTTTGAGCATTACTTTGCTAGCGTGTGAGATGAGTGCAATTGTTTAGTAGTTTGAACATTCTTGGGCATTGCCTTTCTTTGGGATGGCAATGGAACCTGGACTTTTCCAGTCCTGTGACCACTGCTGAGTTTTCCGAATTTGCTGGCATATTGAGTGCAGCACTTTCACAACATCATGTTTTAGGATTTGAAATAATTCAACTGGAATTCCATCACCTCCACTAACTTTGTTCATAGTGATGCTTCCTAAGGCCTATTTGACTTTGCATTCCAGGATGTCTGGCTCTAGGTGAGTGATCACACCATCGTGGTTATATGGGTCATGAAGATCTTTTGTGTATAGTTCTTCTGTGTATTCTTGTCACCTCTTCTTAATATCTTCTGCTTCTGTTAGGTCCATACCATTTCTGTCCTTTATTGTGCCCATCTTTGCATGAAATGTTCCCTTGGTATCTCTAGTTTTCTTGAAGAAATCGCTAGTCTTTCCCTTCTATTGTTTTCCTCTATTTCTTTGTATTGATTACTGAGGAAGGTTTTCTTATCTCTCCTTGCTATTCTCTGGAACTCTGCATTCAGATGGTATATCTTTCCTTTTCTGCTTTGCCTTTAACTTCTATTCTTTTCTCAGCTCTTTGTAAGCCCTCCTCAGACAACCATTTTGTCTTTTTGCATTTTGTTTTCTTGGGGATGGCCTTGATCACTGCCTTCTGTACAATGTCACAAACCTCCTTCCATAGTTCTTCAGGCATTCTATCAGATCTATCAATCATTTTAGTCCTTGTTATATTCATATGTAGGTATACCAATTTCTTAGCAATAAATGAACTATGAGATTAGAACACATGGGTTTGGGGTGAAAGAAAGGAGCAATAATAGAATCAATGTAGGATTTGATTATCCCTCCTATGGGACAATCACAGGAGGTTCTAAGTGGTTTGGGGGCATTATAAGGCACACTAATGCTTGGAGAAGGACTGTACCTGCTTCAAATATATACAAGAATAGGTCAAAGTGTATGGCATGTGGTAGCAACCTGAGACATTATTTCTTGGTTGAACTTAAGTGAATGTCAAAGGCAAGGAGTGCCAAGTCAGAGAGAGCAACAGCTTTAAAGAAGAGGAATAAGTCTGCCTACACAAAACATACCTGCTTAGTAACCACATCTTTGGATCACTGATACTATAGGCATCAAATAAAACTCACCAAAACAGAGGAAAATTTAGCAAGGTCAGCAATGAAGCTCAAGCTGTTTATTGACAAGATGTATACTGTTGATAAATAACTTTGTCTTCAAGGAAGTGTATGGTTATTTTATTTTTCAGTCACACACTGCCCTCTCGTGGTAATACTACTGTTTAGCACCACAAAGAGAATGAATGCTGAAGATCCTGCATTTCACCTCCCACTGCATCCCTAAACCTAACAAAATCCCACAGAATTTTATTTTAATTTTTCCTTAGGTGGAAAATGTATGTAGATTTTGTAGGTATATTGATTTTTCCATTGTATGCATTGAAAGGACTGATGTTGAAGCTCTATCTCCAGTACTTTGGCCACCTGATACAAAGAGCCAACTCTTCAAAAAGACCCTAATGCTGGGAAAGATTGAAGGCAAAATGAGAAGGGGGCAGCAAGGATGAGATGGTTAGATAGCATCACTGACTCAATGGACATGAGTCTGAGCAAACTCCGGCAGACAGTGATGGACAGGGAAGCCTGGCATGCTGCAGTCTGTGGGGTCACAAAGAGTGAGACATGACTTAGTGACTGAAAATTAGGCATAAGGTATTTCATTCCGTTTCTATAATATCTGGGAGAAACATTGAGAATGAAGTCTGACATATATTAGAAAGTATGAATAAAGATTTCTACTAATTTTCAAGTATTTTAATGCCAAATATATTTCTCATTTATGAATATTTGATTTGGTTCATCTAAGGATATTTATATAGCTTAATTATTCTACTTCCCAATACATACTTAGTCAAAATAAAAAATATATTACTTTTTGATTTAATCATCAGTGTAAAATTTTCATCACTTAATACAAGAATGGGAAAATGGGTCTTAAATTTTCTTGTAACTTTATCCAGAGTGAGAAGAAAGATTCTTTTCCCTTCATAAGGATTGAGATCCTTATGCAGCTCCCGAAAGAGTCATGTGAGAGTTGATTTAAGAATCCATGGCTGGTTCATGTCAGTGTATGACAAAAACCACTACAATATTGTAAAGTAATTAGCCTCCAACTAATTTTAAAAAATGAAAAAAAATAAATAAATAAAAGAGTCCAGGCATCCTGGTGGTGGAACGAACTCTTGAGAAAACTTGTGCTCAGAGGCTCAGCTCAGCTGTGTCTGACGCTCTGTGACCCCACGCCAGGCTCCTCTGCTCCTCTGTCCACGGGATTATCCTGGCGAGAATGCTGGAGTGGTTGCCATTCCTCCTCCGGGGGACCTTCCCCATCCAGGGATTAAGCTGAAATCTCTTGTGTCTCCTGCTTTGGCAGGCAGGTTCTTTACCACCGGTGCCACCTGGGAAGCCTTAGCGCTTGCTTTACCCATGAGGGAATCTCCCAACTAGCAAGAAGTCTTGAGCAGGAGACTTTTCAAATTCTGTTGTTAAACAACCTCCAGGCACATATGAGAGTGTCATAGTTAACAATATAATGACCCAGTCTTATTTTTAAAACGTTTTCATTGTTGGAGGATTAATACAGGCAAGATGCCCCACCTGTCTGAAAATTCAATTATGACACGTGATGGATCAAGTTATACAGAGAGAAAGAGAGAGAGAGGAGTGCAGACAAGGATGAGAGGATAGAACACTTTACAGTGAAGTAATTTCCATTTTGAAAACTCCAAGAAATTTGGCAGCATTGTAGTACAAACTTTTGTACAAATAAAAGGCCCATTAAAGTGAAATGGGTTAAAACACACACACGAAAAAACCAGGGTAGGGTAGATGGAGAGTTGGTAGTGATGGTGACAGTGATATTTTCTCAAATTCTTTCCCAGCATTTTCCAAGAGCAAGAATGCATTGAAATGCTGATGTCTTTTTATATATTTATATATATATTTTTTATATATTTATATATATTATATATATATATTCAGTCTCTTTATATATTTAATGATATATTTCTCTGATGCATGTAGAGAAATCAGATTATCAGACCTCAGGGAAGCTAAGCATTAACATCACATTACTTTTTGGGTCAAATCTCTTAGGCCAGTTTCTGGATTACCAAATAATCTAATTATTTGACTTCTCATAGTTTTTCTTAAATGAGAAACTGAAAATGGCTCTACTGATATGAATATCTGACCCGCTTGATGGTTGTATTTCTTCTTGTACATTCATATATTCAGATTTTGATAAATATGTAGGCCTCAGGTTTAATTAGGCTCATTCAGCATTCCTGAGGTGATCAAGTCAATATATCTGTCCTCCAAGATTGAGGACCCAAACATAGACCAAAGGATCTTTATTTATGTCATACACCCTATGAAATTAGTTTGTGGGTAGTTAGCAGTCTCTTTTCTAATTACAGCTAGTATTCACTGGGTACCACACTTAGCATCCTTCACCTCCAAAAATCTGTTTAATTACTAAAAACTTAGTGTCTACAGCTTATATTTATTTCCATTCTACAATTTTGATCAAAACTAAATAAGTGCATTTGGTTTTAGTTAAAAGAAATCTGCTCAAGTGTTTAAAGAATTAGATATAACAATGTGATGAATCTGAATGCTAAATAAAATAAGACTCCCAAGAAGTAATCAATGCGCTTTTAAGAAATGTGCTTTCTCCTCCTTGTTCCTCTTTCTTCTTATTTAGTTGACTGAGGAGTATGCTATTCATGAGAAGGGCAACTTTGTTGTGAAGAGCTATTTTGTCTTTTTTACAGAAAAAGAGAGCCAGTCAAGGAGGAGGTGCTTTTGGCAAATAATGTACCACGGTCAGTAAAAATTTTTCACTGTGAATATTAATATTAAAAAAATTCTTCATAAAACCTGGCAAAGTAGCATCTAGTGAATCATTCAGTTTAGAAATATATTAACTCTGTGGTCAAGGAAAATCTGGGTCCCTGGAACTCTCTGAAAGTGACATTAATTGAAGTATTTAAGCTGAGACATTGGTTGAAGAAAACACTAGTTCTTCTAAGAATAAAACCATCTTAGTTTACCACATTGAATTGAGCTTAATACATCATTTTGTTATGTAAAATTCAGTACATTATATAAAGATGGTGAAAAAGATGGTACAGCTTTCACAGAAAATGTGCACTTTACTAGAAAGCCTTTGAAAGTCAAGGGTGTAATATTTTCAACCTTGAAAATTTAAGAAGGAGTATTTCTGAAGTCGATTTTAAAATACATATAAAATTGGACATTTTAAAGTTTTCATTCTGAATTCCAATAGTGTTTTTTGTTGTATACACAATTTTATGTACATGTGAATAATAATATTAGAAGATAATATTGCCCGCTCTCCAGTTCTATAAGAATCATGTCATTAGGCCCTGCAGTCACTGACCTACAACACGTTTTGAGAGGAATTCAGGGCAAAAAAATCAGAATGAGGCGCTTTGTGCTCTGGGAAAAGAGGCAAAACAGGCCCTTAATTAGTTAGAAATATTTCGGGAGATTTTTACGAACTTGGGTTCTTCCATCTTCTTCTACTAGGAAAACTCTGAAGCCATTAACTGAGGTATCCATGCCTTGTGACTGTCAGTAACCTTCCACAGAGCTGTGTGCTTGAGTGCATGCACGCCTTCGACAAAATCATGTCTAAACTAACTTCCATCCACTTCTTGGGAGCAGTCCCTCAGAACTCTCTGGCAGGCAGTCTCCTAGGCTGTAGTCCTCATTATGTCTCCAAATAAAACTGCAACTCACAGCTCTGACATCACACGTTTTTACTACACTCGGCAAATGTTTATTCAGATATCTCTTCCTGTGGATCTCAATTAAGAAAACCCACGGTTACTTTACTTTAGTTAATATCTATATGATGTGTATTCATTGTCTGTTAGATATTCTGGAATTTCTCATGGAATTATCCTCCCAAAATGAAGATCTACTAAAGTAATGCATTCAAGTAAGCTATAAGAAACTCTGAAAACTGAAGGGGAAAAGATGGGGCTGACACTGGGAGAAGGACGCAGAGAGACCATCCTGTTATTCACCAAAAAGAGTCCGGAAAATCCAGAGAAGAAAAGAAACAAAATAGAGAATGTTTTTTTCTGAGACGTTTTTACTATCATAAATGAAAAATATGAAATAAAGTTGATGAAGGAAAGAAATTAAGAAGAATTAGGATTTGAAAGAATAATTGATATGGCTTCTTCACTGAGTAAAGATTTCAAAAACAGAAGGACAGACGTTTTAAGATTGGATTAGCATGTTGGGAAGATTTAAAAATCTCAGCATCCTAGAATTGTACCTCAGATGGGAAAAGATACACAAAAATGAGTGAAGATTAAGAAAAAAAGACACAAGGCAAATGGTAGTAGACAGGAAATGAGCCATAAATCCTACAAATGCCTGTCTGTGAGTATTAATGAAATGAGAAGAGAAATGAGGTTGCTGTGATGCCAGAGGGAGAAAGCGATGACTTAGGACAGTTACAGAACCAAATAGGGTAAATTACAACTCAGATTATTCAGCCAAATGTTGATATTAGTGGGTATATTTGTTATTGCTGAAACAGATCAAATATAAGGCCAGGTGGAACTAGGCATCAGAACTTTAATATAAACAACCTAAGACATCTGCATTGCCTGAAGTATCAATAATCATGTTTCTAAGACTATTAACATAAATTCTATGGCTGCCCTTAAGTCATGGAAATTCTTTTTTATTTCAGATGATAACAGCTCACTATGCAAATAGCTTATCAGAACAAGCTTAATTACTATTTTTTGACTTGTGTTGCATTAGGACATAAGATATAAAATAGATAAGGATGAAATACAAGAGGCCATTTATTGAAAATGACAACCCTGAAAATCCCACACAGTGAAAATGGCAACCAAATTACCTAGAGTTTATGGACCTATGTTTTTGGGAGAAAACTACCTATATTTTTGTGTCTCAAGTTCATTTGTGATGTTTTTGTAAAGGAAGTTTATGTAAATAGGTAACTGAGTGAAATTTAAACTATATGTACATTTATAAATTGTATTATCTAGGGTGAAACCGATCACCAGCCCAGGCTGGATGCATGAGACAAGTGCTCGGGCCTGGTGCACTGGGAAGACCCAGAGGAATCGGGTGGAGAGGGAGGTGGGAGGGGGGATCGGGATGGGGAATACATGTAAATCCATGACTTATTCATGTCAATGTATGACAAAAACCACTACAATATTGTAAACTAATTAGCCTCCAACTAATAAAAATAAATGAAAAAAAAAAAGAAAAAAAAGTTGTATTTTCTTGCTGGGATTGTGGAAGATGAAACTCTAGATGGAGGCTTAATTCATTTATAATGCCTTAGCTCACAGATTCCTTGAAATAAAAGTAGTCTGTCAGAGGGGAGTGATTTTACAAAATGATTGTTCAAAAGAAATAAAATATTTGGTCATTTGTTCAACATCGTTTCCAGGTGGCCCTAGTGGTAAGACCCTGCCTGCCAATGCAGGAGACATAAGAGACAGGCGTCTGATCCCTCAGTTGAGAAGATCCCTTGGAGGAGGGCATGGCAATGCACTCCAGTATTCTTGCCTAGAGAATTCCATGGACAGAGGAGCCTGGTGAGTTACAGTCCATGGGGTTACAAAGAGTTGGACACGACTGAAGCAACTTAGCACGCACATGCATGTGTTCATTACAGACCAAAATAATGTAGGTGCTCCTTCAAAATGATATGTTGAATATTGTTTTGCAAATCACATCAAGATCAATTGTATATACAGTTGTTAGTTGTGTAATCACTCATTCAACTAATAAGAGTTTTTAAGTGTTATGTATGAGACAGTTCCCTCTTCTAGATGATGTTGCTTTGAAGACAAAGACATAGTTCTTATCATAGGGAGTTCATCATCTAGCAGAGATATATGTAAAACAGTCATTGCAACCCCCTCTGGTGTAGGTGCAATAAGGGAGTCTGAAGAATGCTATAGAGCATTTGATTGAATGTGTTCTGTGTCACATGAGAAGAGAATGTAAGGGTGTATCACAGAAAAAGAATGCTTCACTTAAACAGAGAATGGCATTGGGAGCTCATCACAAATTCAAAGGATGGAGGAGGACTTAAGGGACAAAATGAGCAGCATATTCACTGTGGAGCGTGGCCTGTATTTTGGATTTTTTGTGTGTGATTCACCAATTTCAGAGGAGTCTGAGATTGCAGATTCACACAGTAGTTAGAGTACCAAGGATCTTACTAGCCATTTTAAAGAGTTTGAACTCATTAGATTTTGGGGATGAAAACACAATGTTTTAGACATGTGAGTGTTAGGAAGAGATTCAAGCATTTTAACACAAGTGTGACAACAATCCTAGTTAAATTTTAGAGATAACTGTCTGACAACAATTTGAAGGATTTACTAGAAGGAATGAATGTAGGCAAGAAGACAAATTAGCAAACAGTTGTAGTCTGAGTAGTTTGAACTAAGGCTCTGAGAGTGGAAGTCACTATAAGAAGATAAAGTCAAGACATATTTAAGAGATAGAGTCTGTGGGACTTGGTGCTCAATTAAAGTTAAAATCCTAGGCCTTGATTATTTCCATTCTCTCATTCTGCTAGTAAGAACAATTAAGAGACCTGAGATTTTAATGTTTAGAATGAGAAGATGGAGGTCCCTTAGCCAGGACAGAGAAATAGGAGGAAGAACATTTGAAGGATTTATTGGATATTTTGAGGGTAAGGTACCTGTAATGTCTTTAAATATCTGGTTGGCAGCTTCATTTATAGTCCAGTATATTTTCTGCTGCTGGTGGTGCGGAAGTGGGAGGATCGCAGACTTTCTGAGTTTCATTTTCAATGTGTTTATAGCTCCCTCACATATCCTCTTTCTGTTCTCTCCCTGATACCCTCTAATTTAGTCTTTTTATATTACCTTCTAAACACTTCCCAAATTGACCCCTGATGTCTGGCTCTGCTGCTACAGCCCTTGTTTGGATTCCCATAACATCTAGGTTTCACTTTTATGATGATCTGATTGCAGTGGTTCATCTGCACTAAGGTTTTATGCTCCATTTTGTTGTCCATAACTACTGTGCACGTGATCTGTTTAAAATGCAAGGAACAGTAGCACTCATGCCTTAGAGATCTTCCTTGTCACACACAGTCCTCAAAGGCCTGAACCAAATTAAACGCCAACCTAATTTTGTCTCTCTGTTCTTACACTTCACATTGTTAGAATGCCTGGACTCTTCCTGACCCAGGGATCGAACCTACATCTCTTATGTCTCCTGCATTGGCAGGCAAGTTCCTTACCACTAGCACCACCTGGGAAGCCCAGCAAAATGTGTCTAAGTGTAATTATATTCATACATAATCTTTAAAACAGCTGTCCTGTCTCTAATTACTTACACTGAGGAAAATGATCCAGTGTTTAAAAATAGCTATTGTCATTGCTTATATTTATTTTTATTATAGTAAAATATAGAAACAGTTGAAATATTCATCATTGGGGAGAATGACTATGGTTAATTCACATAATGAAATACTGTCACTCACACTTACGAATCACATCTATTCTTATTGTGATGAAAGATGTCTCTAAGTCATGTTATTGCATTTTGGTACCCAGATCTCCATTACCTGTGGTGCACCCATCTTCACTTGAAAATGTAAGGAAGATGGTCATTGCAAGACAGCCCAAGATTACCTCTCATTTCCCAACTTACTTTGTATTTTCAATAATATTGACCAAGATGTAGCAAATATGAGAGGGTGTATTTATATTTACTTACATACATATCTTCACATACTTATGCATCTCCAGATACCCAGGTAGGATAAGACTGCTGCTGTACCTCTGCCCCTTCATTTATTTGTTTATTTTTGGTAGTCACTCTAGCTAAAGTTACATGAGATTCAGATGTTTACAGCGTCTGGTGAGGATGGTGAGGCCCAAGTCATCAATTTGCGTTAGTAGATTCCCTAGAGCACTAGAGTCTGGAGGGGACATAACCTTCATTCAACATCTGAAATCTGTAAAAAATAAACTCCCCCCCAAACCATGGCATTTATTGTCTACTGAGTTCTACTGACTAGCACTAAGCCCTGCAGAGAAAAGAGCTATGTAAGTTGCCATGATTGGAGATGGAGGCTGAGGGGAGTGGGTAGCCTAGAGTTTAGGTAACAAGTTTTGCTTCAGTGTGTGGGTGACTGTATGTACAAGATAAGGAGAGAGACTCCTCCCACTTCTGGGCCATGATGAAGCCTTTTCATTTGGCACCTCAGAGACCTGCGGCTTGGAAGACCACTTGAAAGTAACACCTGGGCAGATGATTCATATTCTCATTCAGTATGCTGGTACCAGATGGCTGAGGCAGAAGAGCATAAGGTGAGTAATAGTAAAATTATGTGAGGCACAGAGTTTCCTAAAGCATCTGAGAAAGGTCTAGAGTTCTGGCAGAACACAGAAGAATGAAACAGAGGGATCTGATGTATTCCAGCTTATATGACTCCACAAGCATTGTATTAATAGATACATGGACAGAGGAGCCTGGGGAGGGGGCTACAGTCCATGGGGTCGCAAAGAGTCAGACACAACCGAGCGACTAACACTTCTTCTATTACCTTTCATTTTCCTCTTCCTTTTTTTTCTGTTCTTTTTTGTTTTCTGACTGTAAAATACTTCCCTTGTCTAGTCTTTCTACTTATTGCTACTTTAGCTTCCTTTTGTTACAGAATGGAGACACATCTTTGACTAGATTATGAGGTGTCTGGTAAAATCAAAGACCTAGGAAGTTAGAGGAGAGGTTGAGGTCATGACTTCAAATGTAAAAGCAAACTTTTGGTCTGTATAATCTTTGCCAAGGCTGGGTCACCTGTGCCAGTCAGGTTGGCCGGTAGATAAAGGGATTTTTCTAAGACTTTCAGCACAGCAGGATCTTTTAATAGATGTTTTACAAACTGAACAAAGTTATTTCAAAGGTTAATTAAAAGATGTTCCAATCAGAGGATGTGGAATATCAGACTGCAGATGCCTAATTTTGCTAAATTTGGAGAGAAAGGAGGCTAGTTAATAGTCAAAATCTTGGAGTCCCTCATACCTAATTCCTTAACGCTTTGCAATGTTTGGATTTTCTTTTTACACAGATGCAACTGAAGAATCTTTTGGGGAACACCTTAGATTCAGCAAGGGAGAGGGGACTAGTGACACAGATAAGGGCCAGAAGACTTCTGATACCCAGCACAAGAGGGGAGGGTACTCTGTAATATGGCGGGCAAACTTCAGAATATTTGCAAAGGACATTAATGGCATATATTTGACAAAGATTAAAGTGTCTGTTGAGTTAAACATCACAGAGCTGTTAATGAGCTGTACCTTTGTCTCAGATGGTAAAGAATCTGCCTGCGATGCAGGTGGAATGGGTTAGGTCTCTGGGTCAGGAAGATCCCCTGGCAAAGGGAATGGCAGCCCACTCCAGTATTCTTGCCTGGAGAATTCCATGGGCAGGAGAACCCGGTGGGCTACATTCCGTGGGGTCGCAAAGAGTCGGACAAGACTGAGTGACTAACACTTTCACCTTTAACATTATTTCTCAAATTGCAAAATCTGGTTCTATTTTATTATGGAAGGATTTATTTCCTTATCACTACTCAAGTAAGTTTTATTTAAAAAGTTAAAATAGCTTTTAAGTTGCAGGATCTCCTATGGGTCCTTAGTATCTGCTCACTAAGAGAAGTCTAGAGTATACCAGGTTTATCAATTTTATTGAAACATTGTATTCTTTTATTTATTAAAACATTGGATTGAAAAAATAGGCTTCCCTTGTGGCTCAGTTGGTAAAGAATCCTCCTGCAATGTGGGAGACCTGGGTTTGATCCCTGGGTTGGGAAGATCCCCTGGAGAAGGGAAAGGTTACTCATTCCAGTATTTTGGCCCAGAGAATTCCATAAACTGTATAGTCCATGGGGTTGCAAAAAGTCGGACATGATTGAGCGACTTTCATTCATTTCATTTTGGATTCTTTTAAGAAACATATCTACAAATATATTCTAGGACCAAAGTCTTCTTATAGTATGTGGTTAGAGAAGAAAGCTGAGCACTGAAGAATTGATGCTTTTGAACTGTGGTGTTGGAGAAGACTCTTGAGAGTCCCTTGAACTTCAAGGAGATCCAACCAGTCCATCCTAAAGGAAATCAGTCCTGAGTGTTCACTGGAAGGACTGATGCTGAAGCTGAAACTCCAGTACTTTGGCTACCTCATGTGAAGAGCTGACTCATTGGAAAAGACCCTGTTGCTGGGAGGGATTGGGGGCAGGAGGAGAAGGGGACGACAGAGGATGAGATGGCTAGATGGCATCACCGACTCGATGGACATGGGTTTGAGTAAACTCCGGGAGTTGGTGATGGACAGGGAGGCCTGGCGTGCTGTGATTCATGGGGTCGCAAAGAGTCAGACACGACTGAGCAACTGAACTGAACTGACTGAAGAAAATATAGATTTAGGGAGACTTTAATTATAACAATTTACAAATGACCCTTGAACAGTAGGGATTTGAACTGGGTCAATCCATGGTTGATTGAATCCAGGGATGTAGAACCATGTATGTGAAAGCCTACCATTTCATATACGGATTTGCAGATTTTTGGCTCTGGGGAGGGTGGACAGTCTTAACCCTTGGGTTGTTCAAAGGTCTAATATATTTTCTTTGAACTTATGAACATATGCTGACAGATGTGGAATTTGTGTTGAGGGTAAGTATCAGTGAGTTTAGCAAAGAAGTAGTGGATAAGAACGCATAACACTGTAGTCACAACCCCAAAATGACTCACTTAGCATAGTAAGTGCTTATTTTTTTCTCCCTTAACAAGTGCATTTCAGGTTAAAAGGTCGTCATAGGCATTTAGAGACTCAGGCTGGGGGCGCCGCTATCACCTGAATTATTGCTGCTTAGTTTCCATCTATCTCTGCAACTCCATGGACCGCAGCACACCAGGCTTCCTTGTCCTTCACCATCTCCTGGAATTCCTCAGACTCATTTCCAAAGAGTCAGTGATACTATTCACCCATCTCATCCTGTCACCCCCTTCTCCTCCTGCCCTCAATCTTTCCCAGCATCAGAGTCTTTTCCAATGAGTTGACTCTGCATCAGGGAGCCAAAATACTGGAGCTTCAGATTCAGCATCAGTCCTTCCAGTGAAAATTCAGGGTTGATTTCCTTTAGGATTGACTGGTTTGGTCTCCTGCAGTCCAAGGGACTCTTCAAGAGTCTTAATAGAACTATACTAAGAAGATCTTAACTCTTAATAATCCACAGAACCACCTGAATTATAGTTGATAACTATGACAGAAGGAAGTGAGGTAGCTCTTGAAGATGCCAAGTAGATAATTCAGTGTTCAAATCAGATGTACCACCTTTTTTTCCACTTTCATTTCACAGATCAGAATTAGGTTTAAAACTCCACTCACCTGCTAGGAGTCAGAAGATGTAATCATGTTATTGTGTCCAGGGAATTAATAGAGATGTTCACTGCATCAAAACTAAAGATACTACAGACTGTGGTAGTTAATTCTAATGAAACATGAAGGACCTAAAGAAGTGAAAACAATCTTGAAATAGAAGAACTGGTCTGGAAAAATCATACTGTCAGTATTGGATGTTTAGCATGATGCTATAGCAATCAAACCAGTATAGTACTGACCTAAGGATAGGTATATAGTTCAATGAGACGAAAAGAGAGATCAGAAGTAAATATACATCTCAATGGACAATTGATTGTTAATATAGATATCCTAGAAGTTCAATGGAGTTTTGAAAGTCTTTGTAATAAATGGTGCTAAAGTAACTGACTAAATAAAAAGAAAAATCTTAACCTCATAATTTCATAACTGTGTATCTCCTAGTATATACACTATTTAATCAAGATGTGTTCTGAACTTACATGTATGAGTTAGAACAGTAATACTTCTAATAGAAAAATAAAGATAAAAGTAAGTTAGTATCTTGGAAGCCATGAGAGTAGGGAAGGATTTTGCAATTAATACATGAAAAGGCATAAACCATAAAAAAGGATAAAGTGGAATTTAGACCTAAATTGGAATTAACATTAAAAACTTCTACTGATTAAAGACACTGTTAAGAAATGTAAAAGGGAGAAAATGTGTCCTGTCACCAAATGTGACAAAGTCCCTGTATGTAGAATATGTTTAGAACTTCCATAAGTCAATAATATAAAGATAAATAGTTCCATTAAAAATTGAGAAAGGCTTGAATTGACACTTTAATGAAACTAATGAGGGGCTAAGAAGAATGTGAAAAGATGCTGACATTATTAATCATAACAGAAATGCATATTAATATCATAGTGGCATGTATTTTCAAAGTTTTAAGAATGACTAAAATGAAAAAAACTGACAAAACCAAATATTGACAAGGATTTGGAGCATCTAGTACTCACACATTAATAATGGGAGTGTAGAGTGGAGCCATCTATTTGGAAAACAGTTTGCAGTTTCTTACAAAGTTAAGCATCTATTTAGGATACAATAACTCTAGTTCTAGGTACTTACTCAAGAAAAAAAATGAAAGCATCTGTCTAAAAAATGACTTGAGCAAAGTCATTTGTAGCAGCTTATTTATAGTCCCCAAGTCAGGAAGAACCAAAATTACTATAAACAGGTGAACAAATAATGTATAAAATATGTTCATGAACAGCAAACTACTGAACAATACAATAAATGAACTATTGACACATGCAAATCATGGATAAGCCTCAAATCATTATTCTGAGCAAAAAGATATCCAGATACCTAAAATAAGGAACATATACTTTATATCTTCATTTAAATTGCACTCTGCAATATGTAAAACTAATCTATGGTGAAAGAATATATACATCCATCTATCTATGTATATATATATACACACATATACACACACACACATATGTATATATTACTTTTAGGCCATAAGAGTTCATAATTTTATTTGTGACTTTGTAGATTAAGTTATTTCTGTATGAAAAAGGCAGGAAAGTATTAAGAGGTTATATTTACAGAGAACTTCTTTGATGTGTCACATTTCTCTTCTTAACTTTGATTTTCATTGGAGTATAGTTGATTACCAATGTTGTGTTAGTTTCTGTTGCACAGTAAAATGATTCAGTTGTACATATACATGAACCTGTTCTTTTTCAAGTTCTTCTTCCATGTCCTGGGCTGTACAGTAGGTCCTTGTCCGTTACCTATTTTCAATATGGCAGTGTGTTTAGGTCAATCCCAAACTCCCAGGTAAATTTGAAGTAATGGGAGAATTTGCCTTTGAATAGTTGGCATTTACAATTACAGGTGAGAATATTTTCAAAGACATTGAGAAAACACTAATTCAGTACAATCCAAAGTGAAATCTGCTAAGACCAGTGATGGTAATGTGTGGAGCCGTGGGTACTTTGCAGAAAGATATGCATTTATTTGAATTTACTATGTAGCAACACTACAGCTCTGTGTCACAATTCTTCAGTGTAAACTTTTTTTGGAAAGAATATTTTTTAAAGTTCTGCTTCAGAGGATGCAGGATGTTTCTAGGGTAATGCATAGGTTCTATATCTTGATAAGGATGTTGATTACACAAGCATGTGTATTTGTCAAAAATCAAAGCTCATAGAATCATACACTTAAGAACCACAAATTTTATATCAATTAAAACACAAGCGCACCCATATGTATACACAGTGTGATATCATTACAGTTACCTGAGGAGCTAAAATACAAAATGAGAGAGTATTAAATGGTGGTGATAATGTGAAATAACTGGAGCTTACTGATATTTGGGATGTTATTTACTACAACCACTTTGGATGATTTCTTCACACTACTTATTGAACCTGAATATTTGCGTACTCAGTGATAAAAATTATATTTATATGTGTAATACAACATAAAGCATTCATAGTAGCATATAGATATGAGCAAGAATGTCCCTAGTGGCACTGCTCATGTAGCTAAAAACTGGGAAATATTTCCATAAAAATTGGAATGGTTAAATAAAATGTAGGTATATATGTATAAGACAATTTTATACTGTAATGAGAATGAACAAACTATAACTATATGCAAATAAATGAATGCACCTTACAACACAATGTTGAATGAAATAAGTTAAACAAAAAAGAATTCATACAATTTAATTCCACTTTCATTAAATTCAAATACAAACAAAATGATTCATGGTGGTAGAAGTCAAATTAGTGGTTATTTTTGGTGACATAATGAGTAGCCTAAGCTATGAGAAGGGCTACATTTGTTAGTATTATTCTATTTCATGATCTCTGTGCTAGTTACATGTCAATTTTGTGAAAATTCATTGATTTATACTTTTATTTGTTATATACTTTTATATATGTGTATTATTATTCAGAAAGTTTACTTTAAAAACCCTCATATACTATAGTTTTCAAAGTGTCCTTTTTCCCCTTCTCCTACTATTTGTAGAACATGTCCAAAAGCTCCTGCAGTTGGCTCTACAAGTGTGTGAAGTTTTAACACACAAGATATAAAGGAAATAAAAATATTGCTTACATAGATTATGGCACAATCATTTGAAGCTTTGATAGCCGTTTCTTCTACACGTTTATTGAAATAAAGGATATATTATAAAAAGACTAAAACAAAACATTACAGGCAGGTTTCAAATCTAAGATATGAACATCTCTGTGAACCAGAAACTAAATAGAAACAGAATTGTATGTGGGTCTTGAAGCTACAGGCCTGCTGATATCTGTGTCCAGAAGCAAATAATGAACTGCCACAGTTTGACTATTGTGAGTTACAACCAACCAATTTTCTCTGTGTGATTTTGAGAAATAGGGCCATGTTTAATGTTTTAATTCAAAGACTAGGGTGCTATTTTCTCCATACGTGCAAAGAATCTGAAAGAATAGATTTGACCATGAGTAAGGGCTCTACCTTTGTCAAAAGCTGTGACCCTAGAAAGACTCCAGGGTACCAGGAAAAGAGTCAGTCACCTACTGGTTCTATAATTGGATCTGCCAAAGCCCTGTGGGACAGTAACACCCAGGTGTAATTATTGGAGCTGTTTCTGACTCAGGAAACTATATATCTGGAAAGAGATAATCACAAAACCTTTGGATAAAGTTGGTTATTAAGGGAGGGAGTGACAAAAGCTATTTTTTGCCCAAAATGAGCCTGCAATATACATTTCCACAAAAAAAAAAAAAAAAAAAAATGAGGCCCTGCTTCTTCAGGCGGTCAACAAGATCACTACTCTAAATAGTTGCTTATTCTCTATACAATTTATTTTATGCAAAGTATCTCAAAGACATTAGGTATTTTGAGAATGTTTAGAAAGATAAAGATAAAATGTATTTTTAAAATGTTATAAAACAAAATTAGGTGTAAATGGGGAAAGGTCAGGTGTAAAATAATTAGGAATCTTAGATATAAAAATAAAGTCATTTAAATGAAAAGTGAGCAGGTGAATATACTGTACAATAAATGCAGTCAGGGGCAGATTATTGAACTAAGAATATTCAGTAATGGGAGGTACAAACTATCGAGTATAATAAGATAGGCTCAAGGATGTATTGCACAGCACAGGGAATACAGTTGATAATTGCCTAATTATTATAAGTGGAAAGTTACCTTTGAAAATTGAATAAAAATAAAAATACAACAGAAAAATTTATACACAAAATGGCACAGAGAATGAAAAAAATGTAATTAGAGACCTAGGAAGATTGAAAGATTTCAAAATCCATTTGAAATATTGGCAAGAGAATGTACTGACAACATTTGACATAATTTTCCAGATTTTTAGATAGTAATTACTTTTTAGATTGAAAATGTGCCCTGAATACAAAATCAGTTTAATTAATAAAATACAAATGAATGTCCATGCAGTGGGGTGGAATGTTCTGTCATCAAAGATAAACTATTTTACTATCTATAAAAAATATTATTTTATAATAAAAAATATATATGACTGACAGAAAGCAACTTCTCATTAATAATAATAGAGGACAGAAAACAATGATACAATATCTTAAAATTCAAAGGCAGGTCATGAGTGAAGCTATGAAAGCAAAATAAAGACATTTTAAAATATATAGACATTTATAGAAATATAGATCAGTGGAACAAAATAGAAAGCCCAGAGATAAATCCACGTACTTACGGATAACTTATCTTCAACAAAGGAGGCAAGAATATACAATGGAAAAAAGATAACCTCTTTAACAAGTGGTGCTGGGAAAACTGGTCAACCACTTGTAAAAGAATGAAACTAGAACACTTCCTAACACCATACACAAAAATAAACTCAAAATGGATTAAAGATCTAAATGTAAGACCAGAAACTATAAAACTCCTAGAGGAGAACATAGGAAAAACACTCTCTGACATAAATCACAGCAGGATTCTCTATGACCCACCTCCCAGAATATTGGAAATAAAAGCAAAAATAAACAAATGGGACTTAATGAAACTTAAAAGCTTTTGCACAACAAAGGAAACTATAAGCAAGGTGAAAAGATAGCCTTCAGAATGGGAGAAAATAATAGCAAATGAAGAAACAAAGGATTAATCTCAAAAATATACAAGCAACTCCTGCAGCTCAATTCCAGAAAAATAAATAACCCAATCAAAAAATGGGCCAAAGATCTAAACAGACATTTCTCCAAAGAAGACTACAGATGGCTAACAAACACATGAAAAGATGCTCAACATCACTCATTATCAGAGAAATGCAAATCAAAACCACAATGAGGTACCATTACACGCCAGTCAGGATGGCTGCTATCCAAAAGTCTACAAGCAATAAAAGCTGGAGAAGGTGTGGAGAAAAGGGAACCCTCTTACACTGTTGGTAGGAATGCAAACTAGTACAGCCACTATGGAGAACAGTGTGGAGATTCCTTAAAAAACTGGAAATAGAACTGCCATATGGCCCAGCAATCCCACTTCTGGGCATACACACCGAGGAAACCAGGTCTGAGACAGGTGCACCCCAATGTTCATCGCAGCACTGTTTATAGTAGCCAGGACATGGAAGCAACCTGGATGCCCATCAGCAGATGAATGCATAAGGAAGCTGTGGTACATATACACCATGGAATATTACTCAGCCATTAAAAAGAATACATTTGAATCAGTTCTAATGAGATCTGATTCACGTCAATGTATGGCAAAAGCCATTACAATATTGTAAAGTAATTAGCCTCCAACTAATAAAAATAATTGAGAAAAGAAAAAAATAATAAATATGTAGACATTTATAACACAGAGACCTTCACTAAAAACTACTAAAAGAGAAGAAAATGAATATAGAGATATACAATTGGACTACAAAAATGTAGTGTATACAGAAATAGACAAAACATTTTGGTAAATAGAATTAAATATTCAATAAACCAATATTAACATCTTAATGGATTATTTTTAAAATGTTAAAATTAAAATAAAATTGGGGAAGAGGGCATACCTTAAACTATTGCTTTCATTTATCATTGTACTTAAATCATAAACAAAGCAATAGTACAAGAAGATTCATATAGAGAAACTGGAAAGATGAGAAAAGTTCCTTTTTAATAACAGAAAATATTATTGTTTATACCAAAACTGTAAGAGAAGACAGAAATTTCAAATCAATGAAACTGTTTATTTCTTGTCTTGATATACAAAACCAAGAGCATTCTAGATTGCAAATAAAAGCCATCTAATGAGTGTAATAAAAGTAGATCATTTTAGTCAGAGTAGACGTCAATGTTATAATGTAGTTAGATCTAAAAATGAAGTAAACTAATCTATGAACAAACGACACAGAAAAAATATTAGATGTATTGGTATATTATATTAGTGGCTGATGCTTTGCACCTTCCTATTTCATATTCTTTGCCAGGTAACTTTGTGGTTCCCTCCTTTAAAGGAATAGTGTCCACTTTCATACCTGTTTGATTCTCAGCTTGGGCAGGAGACTTGCTTTGGTGAAAAGGATGAGGCAGAAGTGACAGTATGCTGGTCCTACACCCATGATTTTAGAGGATTTGCGTATTTTTGGTATTCTTTTGAATGTGTGCTTTTGCTATTGAAAGAATATGCCTAGGCTAGCTTGTTGGTTCCTGGTAAGGTACATGTAAAGCAGATGCTCCAACTAACAGAATCCCAGCTGTGCATTATATAAATATACAATAATTTGCTTATCTTTTCATGTTGATGGACATTTGGGTATGTTCATTTGCTAACCCCTACTCCGGGGATAATGTTTTTCACTATTAGCACTGCAGGTTCTATGAGCTTTTGTGTACGACTTTTCCTGTGAATGTATTTTCAAAGGTATCTCATTTGGAATTTAATTATCATTCCCCTGATAGCTTAGGGTGTTGAGTACATTTTTGTGTAGTTTTTTTGGACATATGTATATAAAGATTTTGCTTATTTTTTAATGGATTTCTTAGCTTCTCTTTAAATAGTTGTAAGCTTTCTCATGTAAGATACATGGATTCTGAATATTTTCTTACAGTCATTAATTTGCCTTTAAATTTGCATTCATTGTCCTAATGGTTTCTTTCAAAGAGTAAAAAGTATTAGTTTTCATGAAACATACAAATAATTTCCTTTCATAGTTATTTTGTGTGTGTGTACTTCTGAGAAAGTTTGGCTTCTCAACAGGTTATGATTCTATTGTATATTTTCTTCTAGAAGGTTTATCATTTTACCTGCTATGTTTAGGTCCAAACATGTTCTGCTTAGATTGTCTCTTCCTATGCCTCCACTCAAATTCGCTTCCAGACAGGGAGATGGAGCTGCTGTAGGGCTCATATTATTTTTTTCACTTTTCTCAGGGATGGGAGCCTTGTACTGGTTGTTGTTTGTGGTCTATAAACACATTCGTCAAGTATTTAACATTATCCAAAGAGAGTATGCCTAGATCTTATTACTCCATCATGATTAGAAGTGGAAGTCTGCATTTATTTTTTAACATATCTTTCTCACTTGTATCTGCTTAATAATTATCTAGTTCTTGTAAATTCTTCTTTCCCTCATTGTGAAATATCATTATAGGAATGACTTATTTTTCTCAATTAATACAGATAGGCGAATAATTGTATTCTTATTAGTTTTTCTATCACATTCAATGATACATCAAATGATAAAAACAGTGTTCCCTTGGGACACATTTATAAATTACTAAGGAATAATCATCAACAACCCATGGAACAAAATAGGTCTGTAAATCCCTCTATAACTCAAGTCTCATCCTTTTTATTTTTCTTCTCAATACACTGTGTGTAAACAGTTGCCACTATGATTTCTCACTGACTCTATTCCCCTAGTGATGACATTAACTCAAATTATTTCTGTTTTTGGATTGAAATTGGATGAAATCATAGCACTTTACATTTTTATTCAACTCTAAATCATCCACCCAGGTGGCATACCATTTTAATTGTCTTTACATATGGTGTTTAAATTAAACCTCACCAAGAAAACCAAAAATCCTATAAGGTACATAGTAATGACTACTGTGCAAATGTAGACAAGACTTTCAGAAGGTAAGTGACTTGCTCAAGTTCACAGAGCTCTTCAGTAACTGAGGTAGGATTTATATGAAGGATTCTAATTCCAAGTCTTTACTCTTTAACAATTTAAAAGGAAGCTTCCATGTCAAGCATATCTAACTAAAAATGACTCCTCTGCCATTCGGTAGACACAGGACCCTGAACAAAATAGATAATGTATTTATTAAGTCACAGTTTCCACTCCTGCAAAAGAGACAGTAACATTATTTGCCTTCAGGGTTATTTTCAGGATTAAACAAAATAACATTAATGGAAGTGTCTAGTAGTTTTTTTTTTTTTTTTTTTTCTGGCACACTGTAGGCACTTGATTAAAATACTGTTGTACTGAAAATCTATTTCCCAAGTCTACTTTCCCCTCTTTTGCTCTTAACTCTGGAAGCCTGATATCTCTTAAAGAACCAAAACTGGAACCAAAATCCAACCAACCAACCAACCAAACAAACAAAAAAACAGTACTTGAGTTAGGGATGTTGTAAATCTTTAGGAGATCGGATGGAGACAGGTATGTGAACCTGGATATTTATTCCATTCCCTTGTTCCTCCTGGTGGAGCTATCACTGTCCTTTGAAGTAGCTCCTTAGTGATTTTCTCCTCTGCTCCAGGAACCTCTTCTTAGGCAATTCTTGGTGCCCTGGGTTCCTGCACCATCCCCATCAGTTTCCATTCATAGTCACTCATTTGTAATTAGCCCCTTTGAGGCTTCCACCTGTTTCCTATTACGTTCAAAACTGACAGTTTTGATTTTTCTTTTCTTAAATTACATTCCTTTCATGGTTCAAAGTTTTGAACGAACTTATGACAATTAATTTAATATTCAGATTCCTTACTTGTAAAATTAGAAGTGGTTAAAATTCTAGTTACTAGAATTATTGTGATGACAAAAGATAATGCATACAAAATGTTTTCCTATTTAAAGTTAAATTAGTTTCATCTTTTTAGTAAGTCTGACATGTCTTATTGATTTATAATTTTGCATATTTATGTGTGTGCAGCTTACACATGTCTGTATATATATACACATATACACACACAGAGATATTTTTATACATACGTGCTTGTATGCATATACCTATCTAACTATTGAAAGAGAAAGAGAGTATGTGAGAGAATTCCTGGCAGACTCCTAATAACTCTTTAATCAAATTGTTCAGTACAGTAGTTAACTTTGGAAATTAGTCATTACTTCTATTCTTAATCAGATAAGAAAAACAAATGCAAGAAAATCATATCATTCCTATATCCTTATTTCAGCATGAAACCATGGAAAATACTGATGATTTATTTTAAAAAATGAGTTAGTGTCTTCAAGCTACCATTTAAGTAATACAAATTAGTTGTACACTTTTGGCTTTTATTTGATATTATAAAATATTATCAACTTATCATTTATCATCAAAACATGCTAGAGAACTCTATTATTATGATATATTAGAAGTGACTCCCTTGTTTTCTTTTTTTTGGTGAAACATTCAATCAATTGCCATGGTAAAAGTTTGCTGTCATTTGTAAGAGATGAGCGCCCTCTTCTGGTTCTCTAATAAAACTGTTGCTCAAATCCTGGTGCCTCCAGTTGATTGCTTTTCTCTTTATATTCTGTTTCCTTTTGCAGTCAGAGGTATTTGTTGAAATTTTGTGCATTTTGCTCTGTTTTATTCTTTTCCACAGCAGTATAATAGATAGGCACAACTTCTAAGCAATTTCCACTTTTTGTTCTGAATCTTATTATTAATTTTTCTCTAGGGCACAGTATAAAAGATTATCTTTTTAATGTTTTTATTCTTTAGGTTAGGGAAATATGTTTCAAGTATTAGATTCTGAGCAAGAACCTAATACTTTCTTTCAACTAGTTTGAAAGGGAAAAAAGAAAGAAGATGGCAAAAGAAGTGAAATTTGCTAAATTTAGCAACTTAGAGTAGTTTCCGTTACTTGGATGATATAACAGGAGGATATTAAGAACATGCCTTCCCTCTATCTCTGTCTCACACACACACACACACACACACACACACACACACACACACACACACACACACAGAATTGGATGCGTATTTATTTTTGACCACTGATTTGTTCACCTGTTTAACTCTGTATGTTTTTTGTCCATGATAACCCTGAGGACAAATTCCTCCTTTGGCAATTAAAGAAAAATGAAAAAACACAAACAAAAAACAAACAAAGAAAAACACAGGTTGAGAGAACTGTATTTTTAAAAATAAGGAAGTGTTTATTTATCTTGTCATTTCTAAAATAGCCACAGACTCCTCAGTCTTTGGAGCTGATCAACAGTCAAGAATCACAGCCAGTTTTGACATGATCAGTATGTGCTGTCAAAACATTGCCAAGTAGGAGTCAGGAATTGCAATTTCAGCCAGATAGCTTTTGAACACTAGCAGTCCACATGGGAAGCTCACTTTATTTTAATGTTTATTTAGCAGGTCAAGCCAGAAACAAATGTAATTTGTACCTTTTGCTCTTAGAACCTAGAATTTAGGTTGTTAAATCAGTAATGTCTGTTTCTATGCAAGCGAAGTTATCTTACAATTCAGCATAGAAAATATTGTCACATTAGTTTTGTCCAACAGAATTATCACTTGTAACAAAGCATCAGATAGTTGTTCGTTTTTACTTTTCTCATTGTTCATATAAACAAAATACTAGTGCTAGCCAAACCTATATAGGCAAGATGGGGAGAGAGATTTATCCGCTATAGAATTTTAGGCAATATTGGATAAAAATTCAATTTTTAAAAGAATTTATTTATTCTTTTTTTTACTAAACGATAATTGCTTTTACAGGATTTCGTTGTTTTCTGTCAAATCTCAACATGAATCATCATAGGTATACATATATCCCCTCCCTTTTGAACCTCCCTCCCATCTCCCTCCCCACCCCACCCCTCTAGCTGATACAGAGCCCCTGTTTGAGTTTCCTGAGCCACACAGCAAATTCCCATTGGCTATCTATTTTACATATGGTCATGTAAGTTTCCATGTTACTCTTCCCATACATCTCACCCTCTCCTCCCCTCTCCCCATGTCCATAAGTCTATTCTCTATGTCTCTTTCTCCATTGCTGCCCTGTAAATAAATTCTTCTGTACCATTTTTCTAGATTCCATATACATGCATTAGAATACAATATTTATCTTTCTCTCTCTGACTTACTTCACTCTGTATAATAGGTTCTAGGTTCATCCACCCCTTTAGAACTGACTCAAATGTGTTCCTCTTTATTACTGAGTAATATTTCATTGTGTAAATGTACCACAACTTCTTTATCCATCCATCTGTTGATTCATCTGTCAATTAAAAATTCAATTTTTAATTGAAAAATAAGGAAGTACACTTTTGGTATTTTCCCTCCACCAGTATTTTTAGGTATCTGGGTAGAACCAATATGGATGAAACAATTAAATACTGATTGATTCTTTCAGAGTAAAGAATTGAGATAATCAGCTGATCACTCAGATCTAAAGGGAGGATTTTTCAGAAACAGAACAGAACTGGGATTACCTTGCTTTAGTTCCACTGTAAACCAAGGCTGTAAATGGGTCTTGTCTTCCTCATTTTATTTAGCAGAAAAGCATTGCTGAAAGTCACTCTATATGAAATGAGAATGAAACTTCAATATTTTAAGGAAGTATTTAAGGTTAAAAAAAAAAAGTCCCGGTTTGCTTCAGTTCAGTTCAGTTCAGTTCAGTCGCTCAGTCGTGTCTGACTCTGCGACCCCATGAACCGCAGCACGCCAGGCCTCCCTGTCCATCACCAAATCCCGGAGTTTATACAAACTCATGTCCATTGAGTTGGAGATGCCATCCAACCATCCCATCCTCTGTCCTCATCCCCTTCTCCTTCTGCCCTCAATCTTTCCCAGCATCAGGGTCTCTTCAAATGAGTCAGCTCTTCGCATCAGGTGGCCAAAGGATTGGAGTTTCCGCTTAGACTTGAAAAAAACTGGCAGTGAGAATCAGAAACAAGAGCGGCAATAGATGGCACTAGAAGATCGTAAGTCTCAGAAGTCTCAGAGGCAACGTGCTTTTTCCTTTTCTCCTTCCATCCCCATAATACGTGTGAAGGGAAGACTGGCGGGCAGTTGGGGAACAGAGGGGAGCGGGGGGGGGCGGGGGGCCATGGCGGGAGGACCACAGCTGCCTTGCTAAGGGTGTGAATTCCCTTTTTCCTTTTCCTGGACAGAGTCCTGGAGTGTGTTGAGGGGCGGGGAGCAAACGGCCGCGGAAGACAAAGGTTCTGCTCCAGGCACAGCATGAACTGTCCTGTTTAGTTCCAAGCAAAAATGGATAAAGGAAGTTCCACCTTGACTTTTACCAGCGTTTGCACTGTTTGACTAGCAGCTGCTGCTAATTGAGGTTTTGCTGTTTAGAGAAAACTCAGTGAATGTGTTTGTCATGAAAATAATTATTACCTTTCTGCATAGACAAATCATCCATGATCTCTTAAAATACACATTTAAAAAAAAATTATTTTCTCAACAAAGCTGACACAAAGACATGAAAGCATTTTTTTTTTTTTCTTTCTTTAAACCTGAAATAGAGTCTCGTCTGCGGCAGTGGATTTATTTTATTTATCTTTATTTTGTAAACCCTTCAAGGCTGAGCCCTGCCTGCACAAAACTTGCCCCAGCTTGAGGAGCCCAGAGCCGTGACTCATCTGTAACAGTTGCAGCTTTTGAAGCACATTCCAGCCCTGCTTTTCCCCACAGCTCTCCTAATCCCCTTCACATGACCAGCCTTTAAAGCCAACAGAAAATGCTTCTGACATTGTTTTTCAAGGTTACAAAAACTACTTCTAGGTCTCCGAGTGGGGAATGATATGTGGATGTTTGGAGAAGAATCAGTGGCATTGTTTCTCCCCCCAGCTAGTTACTGAGAAGGATATATATATAGATTTAAGCTCAGCATTCTGTACACATATATCCAAAGAAATATTGTGTTTTCAATGTTGTATTCTGTGGTAAGAAACTGTTTAAAAATCATCAATTTCTGAAGATAAATTTTTATTAAATCTGCAATCAGAATATTTTTTTTAATGTTTAGTGGCTTGGAGAAATAGTGTAGACTATTTCAGCTTTATTTTCTTTCTAATAGGATTGATGTGTTTTATTTTTTCTCTTTCTTTATCGGTGACCAAGGACTGACCTAGCATATTAGATCACATGTAACACATGTGATGTTAAAGAATTTGAATTACCAGAGATCGTTCTTAGGTCATTTTCACAGAAATCCGAGATGTGAACTGGAACATCCTTCTCTTTCTTCCCACCCTCCTCCCTCCGTCCCTCCTCTCTCTCTTATCTTTCTTTTTTTTCCTTTTCTCTTTTCCTTCCTCCCTTCTTCTCTTCTCTCCCTGCCTCCCTCCCGTTTCTTTCTTTTCTTCCTTCCTTTTCCTCTCTTTTTTGCGTACAGTTCACGAGCATTTTGAATTCTTATTCTGTTCTTGAAGATTTTTCCACAGTTGTGTCTTCTAAATTTCCTAATTGTATCTATATAGAGAGAACATACTCCATGTTTGAGATAAACAAGGAAATTGGGATTTTTCTGCCTATTGTCCAAGTTGATGTATTCAAGGACAAGTGTGTAAGGATAATATTATATAAGACATTGTAACTGAGATGGATTCACCTTAGCACATCAAATGAAATTAATTATGCATTAATCTGTGAAGAAATTGACTGCAACTAAAAATTGATTTGAGCTATCATTCCTGTGTTGAGTACTCTGCCTCTGGACTTTCACTGGCATAGCAACATTACCTGAGATTTTTTTCACAGGTGGATGCAGAGACCGGATTTCCTATTGATAATTTTTCTAGTCCAATGACTGTGGAATTTAAAGTATTGAATCTCAGTTTTTCGTGTAATAGAGTTATATGGACAGAAGGCTAGATACTGTTTTAACTAGTAGTCATAGAAAAAATGAGCTGTTCAAAAGAGATGTAGATACATTAGGCTACTTTTGAATGACTAGAGGAAGGATAATATGATAATCCTTCTCCTTTTCGATAATAAAATTCTAACATTTTCTCTCCCAGGTTTCTCCAGGAAAATCATGTTTTTGTAATGGCAGTAGCCAGGGGCCTCCTAGTAAATTCTGAAGATTACTTTTCCTTGCATTCAATTAGATTTCCTCTTGCAATATCTTATGTATTAGGGAAGTCGCTCAGTTGTGTCCGACTCTTTGTGATCCCATGGACTGTAGCCTACGAGGTTCCTCCTTCCACGGGATTTTCCAGGCAAGAATACTGGAGTGGGTTGCCATTTCCTTCTCTAGGATATCTTCCGACCCATGGATTGAACCTGGGTCTCCCACATTGTAGGCAGATGCTTTACTGTCTGAGCTACCAGGGAAGCTCATCTTATGTATTAGAGAGATTTTTAAAAATATTGACCCACTAATAAAGGAATTTAAAAGATTCCTGATAAGATCTATAGGCTCAGATCTGGGAAATTTTAAGGATACTATAATAAAAATCTATCCCAGGACAGATTTAGTGGTGTACATCAGTAATTGTCAAGGTTTTTACTCCTTAGCCACACACTTTTTCCATGGGGGTCCTGTGTTCCATATCTACTCATCCTAGTAAACATACTAGAGGCAGGTGTAATCATTAACACCTTCCGGTTACTAAGAAAAATGATCTATCATCAAAACAGGATATCAAACCTCAATTTGAATTCTTCCCATCTCTATCTATGAAACACATTCCTTATCCTATCTCTCTCTGAAAAATAAATTTTCACCTAGATCTGGGTTTGAATGCTTGTATTGAAAAGGTATGGGCATGGATATTGGAAGAGAAAGAAGAAATAAGAACAGCAACTAGACATCATAATTTAATTCAGTTCAGGATTTCTCAGCTGTGACACAAACCCACCGAGTGCACCAGATCCTCCTGAATTCACCATCAGTTGGTTACTGTCAATATACAAAGTGTATCCACATTTTGGAATTTATGTCTTCTTGATTAAATGACCTTTTTTATCATTATGAAAGTTCTCTCATCTTTGTGTGATTTTGTAAAACATTGTATTATAGTATACAGTACATCTGGCATTAATACGGTCCCTTCGACTTTTTAAGAATTAGTGTTTACATTGCATATCACTTGCCATATTTTTAAAGTTAAACGCGTGTTTTATAGGTAGCAGATTGTTTTGGTGTCCTTTTTTAAAAAATAAAGTGGGGCAATCTCTGTCTATAATTTGGAATGATTAGTTCATTCAGTTTTGATATGACTGATATTATACCATTTTGTGACTTTTTCTATTTTATTTTTTCTTCCATTTTCCTCCTTCTTTTGATAAAAGTATTACAGCATTATTATGTTACTTCAGATAGTTGCATGTTTTAAATTACAAAATAAAGAGAAAAACTATATTTATCCACAGATTTCCATTTTTAGTGCTCTTTTTTCCTTTGATAAATTCCTGTTCTTTTCCTTTTGGTTTTCATATGGTATCATTTTTCTTTAGTGTGAAGAGTGTTCTGTCATTCATTCTTTCAGCTTTTTTGTCTGAAAATGTATATATTTTGTCTTCCAAGTTGAAAGATATTGTCACTGAATATAAAATTCTTCATAGACCTTTTTAGACAGTTTACATATATTTTCTTGTTTTTTATCTCATTTGAATTATCTCTGATGATGACAGTGGTTATTATTATTATTGTTATCCTCCATATGTGTGTCACTTTTCTTCATATTTTTTTAATATTATTTCCTCTAGCTTTGATTTTAAGTAGTTTAACTATATTTGTTGTTTTGTTTGTGTTTAACTTTCGTCTAGTGGACATCTAGTTAACTAGAAGTCTACTTTAACGTTTTTCAAAATATTTAGGAAATTCTCAACCATTTAAAAATATTGTTTATTTTATTCCACTCACTTTTGAGACCACACACCTGTGTGTGTGCTCACACACATATATGGAATTTAGAGAAGTTGTCTTTACCACTTACCAGCTATGTAACTTTGATCAAGTTTTTAGACTATATTTCAGTTTCCTCAGCTATAAAATGTGTAAAATGCCAGAACTTAAAATTATTTTAAATTGAAATTCTAAGTAGCATAGTTATATAGTACTTGCCAGAGGCCAAGGAGTAGTGAAAGTTCTTTACAAGCATTAACTCATTTAACTTTTATGACAAATGTTGCTAGTATTAATCCGATTTAATGATTGAGGTAACTTATCCCCAAGACCAGTTGCAAGTCGGCTGGATAGTGGCAGAATTCTTTGAACTCAGGCATTCTGGCTTCAAAACCCAAGCTCTTGACTATGATACGATGCTGCCTGATGAATGAATTAAGCATATTTAACACTTCAAATGATGCCTGTCACATTGTCAGTGTGAAATACACTTCAGTTTTTATTATTAAAATATATGCATTTGTAATTGACTGCTGGAGCCACTGTATTTATGTGAAGGCTAGCTAAGATTCAGGGAAGATTGGAGTGTATAGAATATGAATGATTTTAGTGAAAGAAATTATATAATCTAGCAAAATATCTCCCCAGTGCCTTGTGGGTCATCAGACTGTGAGAGGGGCCTGGATGAAGCACCTTGAAGATTTGTGCCTTGGCAAAGGTCAGCTGGGTGTGCCACTTTTCTGACTGATAGCTATTGACAATCAGTGCACTACTATATTTAGCTAAAAGTTAGTGAAAGAAGTGCTGTCTAGAATTGGGATTCCAGAGATCTGCAGAAACTCAGGAATTTATCACTACAATATCTAAAGTAAAAACTGATTCTTCTAGATCACTTCAGTCTTGTCTGACCATCTGCAACCATTTTGACCCTGGCCTGCCAGGTTCCTCTGTCCATGGGATTCTACAGGCAGGAATACTGGAGTGGGCTGCCATGTCCTCCAGCGGATCTTTCTGACCCAGGGATCGAACCTGTGTCTCTTAGGTCTCCTGTATTGGCAGGCAGGTCCTTACCACTAGCGCCACCTGGGAAAGCCTTCAGGTGAAATGTGGTCATTAAAAATGATCATAATATTCTTAACTCTAACAATTTCTCTCCTCTTCTTTCCTTGATCTTTGAGTTCTTACCTAGAGAGATAGGGATATAGCATTTTGGAAACTTGTAATAAACATGTAAACCTCTTGCAACTAATTTTTGCATATTTTACTTATGTTAAGGTTTCTCACAACTTATGTGCATTAGATTTGCCTTTGGGTTATCCTTTTAAATGCTTATGTACTTCAAGAGTATTATACTTTTCATAAAGAGAGCTTTGTGTTTTGTCTACAAGCAAAACAAACTCAAAATCTCAACGTGGGTGTGGCATGGTAAGTGGTTTCAGCATTTATTTGAAATCACTTTAACCTCTCACTTAATTTGGCCTTCTAAATGACTCTGAGTAATTATATTTTCACATGACTACATTTGGCTTCTTATGTCATGTGTTTTCCTTTATAGAAATTTGCAGCTCTTTCACTTGTAAAATAAGAGAATTTTGATTAAAACATCATCTTCAGGTTCTCTTTTAGAGAAGTGATTCTACTTCAGATCTACCATGCTTCACCATCTAGATTATCATCGCATTCAGGTTAAATATTGTGTCTTCTGCATCTTTATCACTAATCCTCTATATCTTGAGCCATAACAGATAATTGTTGGCATAATCAATAGTTATTTTAGTGCATAACTTTGTTTGGAAAACCTCATGGACTAATAAAATGAGACCTTTAGATTCAGCTCATGCTTACTATTCTAGCAACCTGTATACCACTCACTTTATAGATATTTGTGGTTAAAGAATTATCACAGAGATCTTAAGCTTAATGTATGATTTATGTGGGTGAAAAATTCAGAAGTATTTTGCAAATAAAGTTTTAATGCTGGTCAAGTTTCTTTTTCCTGTGTTATGTTTACAGAATAAGGATCTTCGAATAATAATCTGCAAAGTAGTATATAAGAAGAAATAAAAGGGCAGCTTGCATATATTCAAGTCAGATTTTTTCTGCCAAAATTTCCAAATTTACAGGTCTAAAAAGTTAGATGCTTTCTCATTTTTTTTAAAGAAAATTCACATAGTGATAAAACTCTTCAAAAGATTTTTCATTCAAATAGTTGAATAGGAAATCACTCTGTTAATACTCTTTTACCCTACTTTAACTCTTATTAATTAATTAATTAATTCATTTTTCAAGAAACACCTACAATTTGACTGTAGAACAATTATTAACAGGTCACTTTGTGTAAGATTCTTGCCCTTATGGGTCTTTACTAGGATCTTAAATATGCTGAAGATTGCAGTGAATGGTCCATGTCTGGTTTACATCTGCTGAAAGTGTGGAGTTAGCACACACTAACATGTCTGCTTCTCCCCATCCCAATTCTCCTTTTGGTAACAGATTTTTCCTCCTGACTACAAGGGTAAAGCTATGATTAAGACTAAGCCAATAGTATCTCATCTGTCTATGACTGATTCAAGAATGTGTATGTGACCAAGTCAATCTAATCTAAGTCATTCCTTACATCATTTATAATGAGAGCTGGTGGTGAAGGGCCTCTTTCTCTTTGCTTATGGAGACATATGGAATAAGTCCAAATGCTTTCTATGGCCAAATTCCTTGCTCTATGAAAAAGATGGTCCCCAGTAAAAGCCAATATTCAAATATGAGGCTGTGGGTAGACAGAGGCTATATCACAACTGAGTCTGGTTCTCATTTTGTGGAGTCATTTCTTTCTCTGTTCGTCATGATTATTTCAGTCAATATTTCATCAGCTGATTTTCTTCAATTAATTTAAGATTTTGTCATTTGCAATCCAAAAGTTCTGACTAATTAAAACAAATATATACATGAGTGCATTAGAAGAAAAGCAGAAAGTGCATCTTGTATTCTCAAGTACAGCTCTATGCATGTGTGAAGAATGCAAAAAGGGAAGGTTTCTTTTTTGTTTTTCATTGAAGATGTATTTTTTAATTCTCCCCATAACAACATATACCTTCACATCTCTGTTGACGTAATACTTCAAACATGACATAAAGATAAAATTTAGTATCTGTAATATTACATTGTAGTTTGATATTTTTATAAATTTTTCAAACCTTTAGAAAATATACCTTGACCTTTGTGCTTTCTTTTATTACACGCTCTCTGATTTTTGTTTACCTTTTTATTCATTAATATCTCCCTAAAGTGTGGGCAGACACTGGAAAGAGATATGTCTCCTTTGGTTCTTTAGTTACTTACTATAAATTCCAATAAAAGATTTGGAGCATGAGGGCCTTGGATCCAAGAAATGTTTGTGAATAGCTGGGTATTTCTACTCTTCATGTACTTGATTACAATCAGAAATTGAGGGTAGGCAGAAATTTAGGATTGTGGATTGTAATGAGAGATTTTCCTACTCCCAAAATATTCAGTGCCTTCATAGAAGAAGGCAATAAGGCTACTATAACAAAATACCACAGACTGGGTGGTTTAACCTGTAGAAAGCAATTTTGTCACAGTTCTGGAGGCTAGACTCTGAGATCAAGGTTTCTGAAGGGTTGTTTCTTCAGAAGCCTTTCTACATGGCTTCTCACTGTGTCCTCACATGGTATTTTCTCTGGAGACTAGGGCTCCCTGATGATTTCACTTAACCCTAATTACCTCTTTAAGGACCTTATCTCCAAATATAGATACATTCTGAGGTAATGAGGTTAGAACTTCAGCATATGAATTTGGGAGGATACAATTCAGCCCAAAGCATAGCATTACACAGCTGCAGGTCTCAGATCAAATTTCACCTCTTCAGAAAGGCACTTTCACGTGATTTTCTATCAAAGCGCCCTGTTTTAATTTCCTAACAGGACTGAAATTATCTTTTGTATTTATCTGATTGCTTATTTGTTTTGTCTCCTTTATAAGAGGAGAGAGGTCCCATGGAACTGATCCTCTGCTCTATGCCCAGCTTCTACAGCAATGATGGGATATAGTGGGCATTCAATAAATAACTATGAAATAAATTGCCTTACATTAAGAGAATTCAAAATACTTTTACTTCAGAAATGATATTTTAACAAAATAATTCCTGTTTCCAGCATCAATAAATTGTGTTATATATAAATTTAAAAGTTTTTTCAAATACTTATATCAGAGTATATAAAAGTCTTTAAAAATGTTCTAGGAAAATTTTGAAATATAGATAGGAAGGAAAACATATTAAAAGTAGTCAAACATGTACTAATTCTGATAATTTTAGTATATGTGGGTTAGTAAATAACTTCAACAGGAAGTTTGCATTTGACTTTGCAGCAGACCACAGGGCTTAATTGAAATTTATAAAAAGATACGTTTTTCTTAAAGAAAAGAAAGAAAAATAAAATTTAGTCATTACTCTTAGGCTTTATTTTTTAAAATTGTATTTATAAGCATAGCATGAATTTTACTCACAGGAATTTTAGAACCATATAAAAGTAGAAACTTTTTCTGAAGATGGGCACCCGTGAAAGAATTGTTGAAGAGAAGGCAGAAGGCATGACTTCCCTGTACCATTGTGCATTTGGTCCGTCCCACTATTTCCAATATTGCAAATTTGAAAAGTTGAGGAGTAAAAATTGAATTCAAGAGATTGACCCACAGCAACCTAAACACCAGGTGTGGCGCTAGAAGCGGTATCCAGACTGAAGCTGAAATTCCTCAGTCGTGTTATCGTCCTGTACTCCCCGCTCATGATCACTGAGGGCAGCACTCCGAACGGGGAGAAGAGGAGACAGTATCATGAATGTCACCAAATATTTGGGTCAAAGTATTTTTCTGAAACTCAAACTCTGTGTTGTTTAGGGGCTGGGGTTAGAGTGAGTAGCTTCATGCTTTGCTTTCTCTATGTCTTTAAGATACCACTTCCTCTCTGCCTCAAGCTACCCCTTAAGCCCCCTCAAGAGACCTGTCTTTGTCAGGAATCGTCTACATCCAGTGGCAGAAACCCAACTCAAAATGGCTGACGTGAAAGGGCATATAATTAGATTACTTAATGAGAAGAGATAAGAATAACTAAAACCAGCAGCTCAAATGATATAATTAGGACCTGCTTTCTGTCTCTTAACTCTGCTCCTTTCTTTGTGGTGAACATTCCAAGGCTCTAACTAGAAGTTCCAGTTTTCTGTCATCATTCTGCTTGGACTTTCAGTGAGAAGAAAGTTTTTTTCTTCCCAATATTTCCACACACGGTGTGTGGAATTAGATCTCCTTGGCTCGGGTGTGCAGCATGACTCTCCTTGCACCTATCATTGTGGAATGTATGCCCAGCCCTACAAGAAGCCGGTGAACTGATTGTGGTTTTCCAAATGGAAAACCATCGTGTTGTCAGCATAAACAGCAGAAAAGGATGTCGGGCAGTTTGTACAAACAGGTGTCCCCTAAAAGGTTATGGTAAACATTGAGTGTTTACTCAAAATGGTAAACATTGGGTGTATGGTGGACCTGACATGAAATTTTAAAGTGAGCTGTACTGTAACACTAATCTTTTAATAACCACATCCTATTAATTTCCATCTTTTGTCTCTGTATTGTCCATTGTCCTGCATGAGAGTTGTCTGTAAATTTGACTTTCTATGTTAAGAGGATCTTGAAGGCAGCAACGATAGCTTCTTTACCAACACCGTTCCTCCAACGTCTACCAACATTAGAATTCAATACATATTCAATAAGAGCTAAACTTATGAAAATAGACATACAATATGAAGTTCAAGTCAATCAATTTCTACTTTGTTAACAAGTAATGCTGCATACTATTTGGATCAGTTCCTTCTTTCTGAAAGGTTTTTAAAAAATAAATTATGAGAATACATAATGTTATACTGTCTCTTGTTGAGATATTCTAAAGCAATATTATGGGTGCTGTAATGCATATTTTAGGGGAACTAACAGATGATGGATACAAATATCTGAAAACACTGATTCCTTGAATATAGAGAATACCTTCTGTATGAAGATTGTGATGCCTTTTTATTTACAACTATGAAAAAATTTGGCTTCTCTGGTGGCTCAGCTGGGAAAGAATCCACCTGCAGTGCAGGAGACCTAGGTTTGATCCCTGGGTTGGGAAGATCCCCTTAAGAAGGGAGTGGCTACGCACTCCAATTCTGGCCTAGAGAATCCCAATGGGATCACAAAGAGTCAGACATGACTGAGCGACTTTCACTTCACTTCATGAATAAATTAACAATACCCACTAATTGCAACTTTGTTTTCTGTTTTTGCCTCAAAAGCTTCCTGAAACCCTCTCCTTAACATAACAAGAAAATCTTATAGTAACAAGCCATATGGGTGTTAAAGAGTTTTGCTTAAAATTTATCCTGTTATTAATATTGGGACCATCTCAGTTTTCTTTAAAAATAGGTGGATTGTTCAACACTTAAGTTTATCACACACCTAAGTTCTCCCAACAGCTTCTATTCTGTGTAGTTAGAACTGCTTGTTAATAGTTTTCCTGTATTTATTAAAAATGCTTATCAGGTGCCCACTGTTCATAGCTGTGAACATACCAGCAGAAATGTGACCTAGTCACTAGGTCACTAGGATTTTTAACCTGCATTAGAGTGAGAGCCGTGCAAATATATTGCTATGTTACAGGATCTTTTCCTCACGCCATTCCAAATCCAACACACTAAATAATAAAACATTGTACCAGGCATCAGGAGATGGTAAAACTTACTGGAGGCAGAAGCTTGTTTAAAGGCAGCAAAATGAAGAAGAGAAGCAAAGAACTTGGTGAAATAATGGTTCTATCATCACTTATTTCCCTGAAACATTGATGAAAAATTAATCCCAACAGGAAAATTAAAAAGTATAATCAATGTTCAGTATATATCTATATAGTTTATCATAACCTGAGTCATACATTTCCTTTCCTTTCCATTAGCAGTACATCAAGGAACCGACAGAAGAGAAGAACCATTCTGATCTCAGTGGTTGAGGACCACTTCTGTAACTCTCACTCTCTACTGTAGAAATTAACCCATTTTTTATCAGTGTGTTCCTGGGTGAGGAATTAGAGACACTAAAGATGAAATACTTAACTTATTTATCTCAGCATTTATTCACATTCCTAGGTTGTGTGACAAGTGAATGATACAGGGCAAGAGAACATTTGCAGTAACTTGGCTTCTTCTTGCAGAGAATTATCTAATTACCAATTATCTCTCTTTTCTTTTTTGGATACAGCACATCCAGTTTTCTTTGGCCATCTTTCTGTTCTCCATTGGAGAGATTGGGTGGTTTCATCAAGGAATTGCATCTTTCCCCTGGTGAAAAGGTGGACACCTGACCCAACCAAGGTCAGTCGTGCACAACTTCTAGAATTTAAAAATGTGTAAAAGGTGATTCAAGGTCTGAAAATAGTCAAAGATTTATCATTTTGATGATAACACTTTGAGAAGAGAAAACTGTTTATTAGTTTCTGGTATTTGTATGTTACAAAATCTTTTGACCCCATACTAGAAACTTGATGCTTCAGTTTCTTTGGGCCATTCCTGTCATTCATATATGGAATTGTCCAAAGAGAGTTCCTGATGACTGCAACCTTTTAACTCATTCCACTTATTGTGCCTTTCCTTTCTTAACTCATACTTTAAGTTTTAGTGCAAATGATGACAGCCATAAAAACTTTTTGACACTGGCTTTCCCAAGAAGAATATATTATTCCCTAAACCTCTTGCTGTTGTGTCATTTGTTAACAGTCCTCCCTTGTAACTTTCTTGCTATATAATTGTGGCTGGTTGAATACATGACTATTGCTAGATGGTGAGTTCTTTTCAGGGTAGTTAATATATCCTTGCAATTTTTGTATCTTATAGAGCTGTGATTGTAGTGAAAAAAACATTAAGTTTTTATATATACATCACAAATATGTATTTGTTATTTATATTTAGACAAGTATATATTATGTATTTTAACAAATATATGTATTAAATAAATATTTAAACAAGCATATATATATATATTAAATATATATTTGTTTGTTTAAATGCATATGTAAATAGGGTGTCTCCAGTGACAGGTGGCTATTTTCCCAGACTGTTCCTTAAATTGAAATCAGAAACTAATCTGAAGTAAATATATCTTACTTTTTACACTATTATGAGCAACATTTCAGTTTGCATTTGTGAAGGTATGTGGGTTACCTGAATATACACAAATATAAAATCTGAAAAATAAGTAAGCATTGGTTCAGGAAATTGAGGAAGATGTTTATAGAATATTTTGTTTCCAGAACAGGTAGCTAGTATTTTTCAGATGTCAAAGAATAAAGTATGAGGCTTCAGCCGGCCTCATTCTATCTTGTGATATCTTATTTATAAATTATACCTTGCCTACTTCCAGAACATGAATTTTGAAGTTCCTTAAAATAAAAACATATCTAATAGGATCTAATAAAGTTAAAAAAAAATCACAAATCTTTAAACTTGGGAAAATGGTTTTTCCAATAATCAAAGTTGAACTTGCATCAACAAAATGGAAATGTGATGGTTTGTAAGGTTTCATCTGCTTAAAGAAAGCATATAGTTAAGTAATTTATGAATGTTTGGTCTTAAATTCTTTGTATTTATTTATATGTGTATAATTATTGAGCAAATATATTAAAAGCAAATTAATGGTTACATAGAAATGATTCTTTAAGTTCAGTATATATACATTGGATTTTGGCCGTAGTTGCTTGAGATCTCAGCCCTGACACTTTTCACTTGACCTGACAGCACTCATCCCACAGGTGCTGTGAGTTCAAAGAACTTCTAACTCCAGAGACATGTCTTTGGTCCAGGTATGCGGGAGAGATTGCACCCACATCCCTCCTCCAGTGTCTGACATACATGGGGCACAATGGATAGGAAAGCCCAGCCCCTTTTCCTTGAGGCAAGTTCATTCCGTGACCTAATTGCAGTGCATCTTCCAGAACTCCTGCTCTCCACAGTGGATCGGGCCAAGCCCAGAATTTATGGAAGATGCATCCTCACTCAGCCGTTTCCCTCACCCTGTCCTATGTGATCCTTCAGAGGATTTTTCCTTCTAAAAGTGCATTCAGTAAATTACTTGTTCCTGGGTCCCTGTCTCAGACTTGGCCTCTGGAGAACCTGATTTAGGACCATTTAGGTTAATATGCTATATTTTATGTTTTTAAGCCGAGTCCTGCTTAAAGTGCAAAGTTCCAAAGCTCGTGCTGCCATCACCACGGTTTTGCAGCCCAGGTGGACCTTGGTACCAACAGGCTTGGTACCTGGTATGTAACTAACTGCTGTGTAACAGTCTCTTAGAATCAAAGGTAATCTCTGAGTAGTCATAAAAATCTTTGTAAGGGTATAATTTTTCACCCCCTCTTGTACTGAGTGCTTCTTTTTTAATAGAATGCAAATTGGGTTATTCAGTTTGAAGGCCATTTAAAAAAAACTATATGCTTTTATGAGAAAATGACATATAATTTTATCAAACTCTTTACCTATTTTTATAGTACAGCTAGCACTCACTATAACTCACTGTGCAAACCAAGTTAAGAACTTTCTAATGTTTGCAAATTTTTTTTTTCACTCAGATTTGCCAAAATCTTCTAGTCACAGACATCTAGAAACTTAGTCTTAGCCTAGGTTGCTATCATTTTTTTTTTTTTTTGTAATACTAATGTTTCTAGGGGGAATGTATGTATGTAAATGTTTTTTGAGATCCAGATTCAAATGTGTTATATATTTGACTAAAATCCTTTTTGTCTTAAAATACTGATTTTACTTTTGCAATTTTGGACATGGCCTTGTGGCATCCCTCCCCTGCTTGCTCAGTCTGGTGGCTGTATGTTCTGTTCTCACTGCACTGCAAGAATTTGTCTGATCCTATGTGCAGAACTAAACTTCGTCTTAGCCTTCTCTGCTTCCTTCTAGGGATGGGCACAGTGTTTGCGTCTCAAAACCTTCTGCTAGCTGGCCACTTGCTCGAAATATCCTTGTCTCTTAATGGACTCCATCTTAGAAACACGGTCACTATGTCAGAGCTTCGTGGACCCTCACTAGCCTTATTGTCCATCCCGTTTAGGTTGGCCTGTAGCCTCAAGGCCAGTGTTTACCCCAATCCTGATGACTCTTAAGTCTCTCTGTCCCTGGGCCTCAGATATCTCTCTCTGTACGCTGGGAAGGACTAATTACTTTGCCTTCATAAGGGTACTTTTGGAAAGATTATGTACCTGGAAGCCATAAGCATCTTTCTTTAAGATTCTTTTCTTATCTTTTTATCCCAACAACTCAACAAAAAAGAGAGAAACCATAAAGTTGAGGCTCATATTCAAGCTTTGAGTGAGTTATTAGAACATTTCTTTTTAATGTGTATTTAGTTATCAATTACTATAATAGAAACAGTATTAGTGATAAGCCCTAGGCTAGGCACGAAGATATGAGGATGTACATAAAAATGCTCCTCCCCTTAAAAGTTTAAATGAGTAGGTTTATATTAAATACTGATAAACATTTATAAAATAACACAGTGTTTAATGTGGGTAAGGAAGAGGACATTCAACTACTGCTTGAGAACTGGGGATAGTTCTACAGAGAAAGGGACATGAATTGCATCTTGAAGGACAAGAATGTTTTTTATCAAAGAGGTAAACAAATGTGGACAAGAAATTCAAAGTAGGGATTGACATTTTCAAAGGCACAGAAGAATAAGAGAACATGACGGATGGGGTAAAACCTGTGGGTCTATAGTGGGTTGCTATTTCCTGCTCCAGGGAATCTTCCCGATGAGTGGTAGGCAACTGTTTGTACAAGTGTTCAAATCAGAAAACATCAAAATATTTAAGAGCTACATTTCTTTTTCAATTCAAACTGAAAATAATTTTGAGTTTTGGGGGCGGGTAGTGTATTTGTGGATTAGTACAAAGCAGCTTTCCTACCTTTGATACTTCACATTTACCTCATGCTTCAAGAACCTCAAAATATATCCATACACATTATTTCACCTTATTCTCAGAACTACTCCAAGATAGGTGTTGTCATCATGTCTAACAGACAAAGCGAGGCTAACAGAGGTGAAATATTTTACCCAAGGTCATACACTGAGTTAATGACAGAATATATGTATGTCAAGAGGAGTGCGAAGTGTTGGGAAACATGTAAGATATAGGCAGTTGCTCTCCATCAATCTGGCTCCTCTTCTCATGGTTTAGATTGACCAGTAGCCTCAAAGCCAGTAAAAGCCACACTCTAACCAGGGCGACTCTTCAGCTGGCAACCCAGGGCAGCGGCATTGTCCCTGGTTCCTGCAATGGAAGCACTCCGGGTCCTCCGTGCTACCCTGCACTAAACTGGATGGATTCAGGCTTCACCGTCCAGCGACTCTGCCCCAGTGGGTTTGAAATGCAGCTCTGCTCTTCTCACAAGGCTGCCCTTCCACCATTCCCCACTCTCCACTGTGGTCAGATGCTCTTCCTTGGAGTAAGATTTTTTTTTTTAAAAGCCTTCTTTTTGAGTCCAGGAGTATATTTGTTGTGAAGACTTTCTCTACCCAGAGTCATGTCTAGGACTAGTTAGGAAGACGGGCTGGATGCATTAGACTTCAGCAGAAGGTTGCCTGCATTCTTTCAGGTGATGCATAGGAATATTGGAAGTCCCGCATTTCTGTTTTAGGAAGATAACTCTGGTGGTTGTTATCTTTTCTGCCTCAGTACTTCATTCGCTAAAAATAAAACCCCCATTGGTTTAATTTTTTGATTTCAGGCACAGTCCAGGACATATTTGAAGTTGGCTCCTCTTATAAAATATTTCTCCTTTAAATATGTAATGTCACTAGAGGGACACATTCCCCTGCGGGATCCTATCTCCTCCTTCCTGCCCTCTCAGTGGGCATGCTGTGGTGGCTACAGAAGCCCGAAGAGACTCAAGCCCATTGCAATCAAACAATAAAGATCTATAATGAGTTCAGTGCTATTTAGTGAATGAATAGATTTATTAACTTATATGGCTGAAACGTGAATTGTTTGTGAATGAAATCTGTAGAGAAAAATGGGAATAGGAGGCAGCATGTAAAGAATCCCGTGAAGAAAGATGTTGACAGCAACAAAATAAAACAGTTTCAGGACTGGTATTAACTGGGTGACTTGAGTATTAATTAGGCAATTTGGATATTAATTAGATAATTTGTTTCTGCTGCAGAATTCTATGAACTAGAAATGAACCTATAAGGCTGGTTGTGTGCATGTGTGTGTGTGTGTGAGAGAGAGAGAGAGAGAGAGGCAGAGAATGATCCTGGGAATGGTGCCAAATTGAAGTCCCCAGAAAACTAAAGTCCTCAATTTACCTGGAGAACGGTTTCCGTTGTGTTAGCAGAAGCCTTAGCAGTAGCATCAGTGAATTATATTCAGGATGACCTAATGCAGATATCCTCAAGGCTGGAGTGTCCTATTCTGCCCTTCATACTGAAAAGAGAGTTAGTTGCTACTGCTTCAAGGAAAGTCTGCTTAAAATCCCTTGTTACAGGGATATGTCATTTCCACGGTTTGCTACAATTTGGGAAGATCTCTGGAAGTAGACTCAGTCAAATTTACAAGGGCTGAGAACTCTCAGATGTGAATTTTAGCAACATTTATTCAATTTGGTTGACATTGGCCAACAGAATAAATATTTTCCAGAACAAAGATTCAAGAATCTTGTCTTTTTCTCTAGAAACCACATTGAAACACTATGGCATCTACTATAAACTATCAAACACTCTAGCTTGGTTTGCTCATTCTTTAAGAAAAAAATTTATTTTTTATCATTTTATGGGGTCTTTCCTCATAGCTCAGTTGGTAATGAATCCACCTGTAATGCAGGAGACCCCGGTTCGATTCCTGAGGCGAGAAGATCCCCTGGAGAAGGGATAGGCTACCCACTCCAGTATTCTCGGGCTTCCTTTGTGGCTCAACTGGTAAAGAATCCTCCTGCATTGCAGGAGATTTGGATCCAATCCCTGGGTTGGAAAGATCCCCTGGAGAAAGGAAAAGCCACCCACTCCAGTATTCTGGCCTGGAGAATTCCATGGACTGTTGCAAACAGCTTGATATAAACCATCAAACACTCTAGCTTGGTTTACTCATTCTTTAAGAAAAAAATTTATTTGTTATCATTTTACTAGTTAACACCTGCCCATCTAGAATATTCATTCTGTGAGGGTAAAAAAGTTGTCATGTATATTGCTGTATCCTTAATGTTTAAAATGCTGCCTTCTCCATAACAGATCTTCAATATGTAATAAATATATAAATGAAGCAATCACTATGGTTGCATTCATGTTGTAGCTCCTCACCTCAGTTAGAAAGTTTTAGTTAGGAAGTTAAATTACTGTGACCAAAAGTATTTAAAATGAAAGACTACAGATAAATGTAGGTAAGAAAAAAAACAAACAATAACCTTAAGCCTGAAATACCACCCAGTTGACTTTAGTTGAGTTTGGATGAAAAAGGTTGCCTATTTCTCACTTGCCAGCAGATGGCCTAATTATTCCATTGTTCACCCGGCATGGAAACTACTCTGCATAAAGAAAAGGAATTGATGGGGACTACTAACTTTCCTCTTAATATTCTTTAAAACAGAGATAATGTTTTAGTATGTTTTCCATTATTTTTTGCTGGATTAAAAATTGATTAGAGATGCTGATTTTAATATAGCCTGTCTAATCAATAAGGAAAGCATATACTGTTCTTTATATGCGCCAAATCACCTAGGAAGATCTATAGAGGTGACATATTAATATCATTGCCTCAGGAATAAATTGATTCACCAGCATCCGTGAGTAAGTAAGGCTCTTTATTTTCCTCTAGACAGTCTTTACAAGTCTTTCAACATATATTCCATTTAGACAACTTCGACAACTTTTCTGAAGATCAGTGTAAATGAACTGTTGATTTTCAATCTCAGTTTACCTGTAACAAACTTACTTTCTCAGAGTTCTGAGGTTATTTACAGAGTATGTAATTTGTCTGTAAGGGAATGTGCTATTTCATCTAAAAAGTATATTGAATTTTTTCTTTAGGGGTAAAGATGAAAAACATACTATGCTTGAAGAAAAAGAGAGCAAGAGATAGAAGGGAAATTTATAAATTAATATAATGTCTCATCTGATAACCAGTGCAATGGACATGAACTTGGGCAAACTCCGGGAGATGGTGAGGGACAGGAAGGCCTGGTGTGCTGCAGTCCATGAGGCTGCAAGGAGTCGACAAAGCTGGGTAACTGAACAACAGCTCGTTTGATATTTTAGTTTATTAACTCTACCAATCTAAAAACATGTTATTCCATTATTTTCTTTTAAATATTGCCTATCTTGTCAGTAGTCTAAGTATTTAATTGCTCTCCCCTACTTGAAGGTAAGCACTGTGAGGTTAGGGGCTTTGTCTCTCTCAATGCTACTTATATACTGAAACCCACAACAGTGCCTTGTATATGGAAATAATTAATTTTAATATGTGTGAAATGAAGAAATTTGATTCTGAGCACATTTTCCAGGGTAAACCAATAGGAAAAGGCAATGAAATTTGGCATAGCAATTAGGAGTCTCAATCTTGGGCCACTCAGAAATTTAAAATAATCTGGCAAATTATTTTTCAAACACTTGGCACATCCTATCTGCTTGTATCTCACACCATGTAACTCACTTTCTTCAAGGTATTACTTGTTGGATCAGTTATTCAAGAAAAAGAGTCTTATTGCAGAAAACCAATTACCTGCCCATAATCCTAAAAATGTCATCTCAAAAATGAAGCAAGAAAAAAAAGGATAGAGAAAATCCCACAAGTAACATAATGGTATTTTTCTGTGCATATGAAATCAGGAATAAAGTCACTGTGCTGTTTTATCATTATAATTTATAAATATGTTAAGTCCATTTGGACCTAACACTATATACTAAAAATATTTCAGAGAAGATGAAAAGGAGATAAAGAGGTGGGTTAACCATTTTTATCCTTGTGACTTCATTTTCTTTCATTGGTGGCTTCACCAGGATTTTGAAAGAAGAAAAACAGGTCTACTATCCCCATCATGACATCTGTCTGATTAGTATATTTGATATTGTATAGATGTTGTCTTAGAAAAGAAAGTCATTTTTGTTTTCTGGTGGAACTGTTATTTTTTTGTTTTGGTAGTTTATCATTTTGTTTTATTTTTTGTTAAGCAAATCATTGGGAGATTATTTCTTGTTAAGCATGAATGAAATGAGTTATTTTTATGTCATTTTTAAACCACGGTTTTGAAATAAAAATATTCTCAGGAAAGAGTATGCTATCACTAGTGAAAGTGAAAGTCACTCAGTCGCGTCTGACTGTTTGCGATCCCATGGACTATACAGTCCATGAAATTCTTCAGGTCAGAATACTGGAGTGGGCAACTGTTCCCTTCTCCAGGGGATGTTCCCAACCCAGGGATTGAACCCAGGTCTCCCACATTGCAGGAGGATTCTTTACTAGCTGAGCCACAAGGGAAGCCCCTTCAAAACTGTTTTCACTGATATAAATGCATATTTAAATTAGTAATCAAAGTGTTTAAAACAATTTTAAACCTAGATTTCTCAGTAGAAAATTCAAAAATCCCCAAAGATTCTGGAAAGATGTTTGGTGTTGCCATGCTGATTTTTTTTTAACCATATAATATCTGTGATTTAACTTTAGAGTTTATCTCCCTTAATCAGTATTTTGAGTATGTAATCAAGAAGGTGTCTACGCAGTTTTGTTTATTTAAAAATTTCTTTGTTAGGAATTTTTCTCAAATGTGCCCTAGAGGCTGTGGACATTAGTACCAGTAAACAAAAATCTTATTACTTTCGTCTTCTTAGTTTTTGGATTCTGGTTGCTTTCAGGCTTTCATACCTATGCTTTACTCACCTGCTGTCAACAAAGAAAAATTGGTTTAGATACTTTACAATGGATCTTATTATTTTATCTAAATTTTCTTATTTTTAAAACAATTAAAAAGTAATGATAAAATATGATTTGTATAATTTTTTAATATAAAAGAGGTGTTTAGATTGTGAATTCCATGTTGTGTGCCTTTACTTACTCACTGATTGATTATATGTTATATTCTACATGCTCTTTTTGTGTGTAAATATATATTAGTATATATAATAGGTATATATTGTTAATATATATAAAATTAATCAATCAGGAAAGGGATATAACATGCGGTTATGTATATTCTTTCTAAAATATACATAGTGAATATATATGATATTTTATAGGGCATATATTAGTGTAAATATTTTACATGCATATATATGTATATATGTAAAATATACCCATCTATCCTTCTTTCTGTTCATACGAGAGAAGCACATAGGTGTCTCAGGTGAGGGGCAGCTGTGCCATCCTGGCGTTGGGGTCTCCGCCGGGGCGGTCTTCCCCACGATACTTGGCTCCTCTGAACCGTGGAATCCCTTCCTTCACGAGTCACCCTTAACTATACTTCTTGGAGGGGAAGAATGCGCCTGACGCTGGCTTTGTCATGCCTGTGTGGCATCCGTGAAGTCACAGAAAACAAAGCCATGTTCCAGCTGGACCCTGGTGCTCTTTCCTTCTTTGAAAAGTGACTTTTTGAACTTTAGACGCATCTGAGACTGCCTGGTCATCTTTTTTTCATTGTCTTCTTTGAGAAGGCAGGTTAAGGAAAAACAAGATAATATACGTCAATGTTTTTAAAAATTAAAAAAAAAAATTTTTTTAATTTGGAGGTTTTTTTAATGTTGAAAAGTGCTTTATATTTATTTGTACTTTGTTGTTTAGTTGCTAAGTTGTGTCTGACTCTTTTGTGACCCCACAGACTGTGGCCTGCCAGGTTCCTCTGTCCATGGGATTTCTCAGGCAGGGATACACTAATGGCTTGCCATTTCCTTTTCCAGGGGCTCTTCCTGGCCCAGGGATCGAACCCATGTTTCCTTCATTGTTAGGCAGATTCTTTACCACTGAGTCACCAGGGAAGCCCATATTTGTACTTAAGACCAACAGGTAAATGATGAACTATAAGATTGATCACTTCTGTGAAAGAGCTAGAGTGTATGGAAGAGTAAGATAACTTCTAGTTTGGGAGATGGGTGGAAAATCTAGGAAAGATTCACACTGTGGCACTTGAGGCAGGCCTTGGGGGATGAAAAGCATTTGTGTTGTACACTTAGTTGGAACTTGCATAATTTACTTAATTATTTTATGATGCATTGGTATGTGTATGTATATTATATATATATATATATAGAGAGAGAGACAGAGACAGAGACAGAGAGAGAGAGAGACAAAGAGAGACAGACTATACTAGAGGCCAAGTGCTATTGTAGACACAACAGTGAATAGAACAGATTGAAAACTCTGTCCTTAAGGATTTACATTCTAGTGGAGGAGGAGGCAAATAATAAAAACATAAATATATGTTACAAAATAGTAAGCAAGGAAGTAGAAAAATTATCTGGCTCTTTTGTTCCTAGCTAGAGGACATTGGTCAAGGAACTTATTCTCTGTAATGCTCATTTTCAGCATTAAAAATGGACATAATGCTTACTACAAGTGGATGTCATAAAGTGCAAATGAGACAGTGAATACAATGTGGTTATCTAAGGGCTTAGTGTATAGTCACATTTAGATTAAAGTTGCAATAATAATTTTAGTTATCATTATTTAGGAAATTCTGTTTAATTGGGGAGGCAGCACGTAAGTTCGCAGAACACTGAGTGATGGCTGGAGTGTTGAGAAGAGAAAGCGAGGTAAAGACTGATTTCATTTGGAGGATTCATGGGATGTTTATGGATTTTAAACTGATTTTATAAGGTTTTATTGAGGAGGATATTTAAAAAATCATAGATGAGGAGGGATTACACAAGTTAAAAAGGAAAGGGCAGGCGGGCAGCATCCAGTTCTAGATGCTAGACCAACTCTTGATACTTTTGTTGATTTAAACAGGCTTATCCACTACCCAAGTGTGCCATCCAAGGAGATATCAAAGTAAAAAGTTAGTAACCAAGATTGCTAATTCTGGGAAAAGAAAAGTGAAGGACAGACAAAGCCTGAAGCAGAGTAACAAATATGTGCCTCTGTGAAGAGGAAAGGATGTTAGGGATCTAGGGAAAGCTAAGCTTGGACATCCCAGGGGGACAGTGGCCAGTGGCAGGTGCTCTATCAATGACTCTACTCTAGTCACCAAGCTGTGGGCAGGTGCTATTCTCCCATCTCTGGGGGCAGATCAACCTGGGTGTATGAGATTCTTGCTGTGGAAGGTGACTCTGATATCCAGAAAGTTACCAGAACATGGTCAGGTACTTTGTAAAAGGGTAAGCAGAGCGTACTAAAGCTTAGTTTTTGTTTTGTTTTTTTTTCACATAGTTAATGGAAGGTAGATAGGAGAAGAACAGAATGAGGCCAAATAGGGATTCAGAAATAAAGCAAGAGTTTATTTTTCATAGTTGAGTTCTTGGTTTGCTTTGGAGTGTCTGAGGATTATTTTGGGGGGAATTTGACCTCTTTTCCTAGAATTATTCCTGGGAGTCTAAAGCATTACGTTGCTAGCCAGTGGTTTTCACTGTGAGGAGGAAGGCAGAGAGCAATAGGGAACAAAAGTTTTCAGATCAAGATGGAACAAGCAGTGTGGATACTTTATCAGGCAAAATTGATATGTGCAGGTAACTGCTTCAAACTGTGTAGGACAAAAGGAAATGCCTAAGTGAATAAATTAATTTAATAATTCTTAAACCTCACTTTATTCCCTGCAAATATAAAGGAGGGCAATAACAGAACCTCAGGCCTTCTCTTTCGTAACTTCTGTGGCTGCAAATGCCTGCCTTCTACCTTCAGTGGATCTCCATCAGGCGGCATAAGAGATCCATGAAAGAAAATAGAAATTTGGCCTTAAACCCAACATTTATTTTTGACTATATTCTAAAACGTCAAGTTCTTTAAATCTAGGGGGAGAGAATATAAAAGGTAGGTGCTTTAGACAATATTTTTTCTAATAATATCAGTTTGGAGGATGTTAATATCTACATTCTAGAACTGAACATGAGTAAACACATTAAGCCAGGTTCTTCTTGCCAGAGTCACTGCTTTATTCCTTATCTGTTATGTATATGCTAATACTTACCAAAGTATAAAGCAGTTTAAGTATTCATGAAATTATCAAATTTTCCTTAATGTAGAAATTATAAAATACATAGTAGATATCAATCAGGTATTTGTTGGAAACTACTTGGGCTGGCACAAGGGGGAATGCTAGAAGCATAAAATAAAATAAGGTTTGGTCCTTAGCCTTGGATATCTTATAGTCTTTTGAAGAAAAAAATATGTTACAGACAAATGCATTCACATGTACACACTTGAAAATAATAGTATATTATTTAATGCTGCGGGTATTCAAAGAAGTAAATGATGACTATGCAGCAAAGAAGGAAACTTTAAACACAAAAAGTCCAATAAACACATATATTAGTGTGTATTTAAATTTCTGCTTTCTTTCCCTTTGTTGCTGGCAGTTAACCCCACTATTCTGGAACTAAGAGCAACAGACATGATGGAGTGACAGACATCAGAGGACACAGGAGAAGACAAGAGACTTTCCTGAATTATACAACCAAAAATATAAAATAGAGAATACCCACTGTTCAGACATTTTAAATGAATGTTTGAATACTTAGTTAACTATGTGTCCATCTAAATGCACCACACAGTATATTATTGCTGTATATAAACACAAATGCACATACCCACACTTATATGTGTAACATACACTTGCACACACATGCAATATATGGTGTAAATATTCAAATGTGTTGTTGTTCAGTTGCTCAGTCGTCCAACTCTTTGCGACCCCACGGACTGTAGCATGCCAGGCTTTCCCGTCCTTCACCATTTCCTGGAGCTTGCTCAAACTCATGTCCATTGAGTCAGTGATGCCACCCAACCAACTCCTGTGTCGTCCCCTTCTCCTCCTGCCTTCTATCTTATCCAGCATCAGGGTCTTTTCCAATGAGTCAGTTCTTTGCATCAGATGGCCAAAGTATTGGAGCTTCAGCTTCAGCATCAGTCCTTCCAATGAATATTCAGGACTGATTTCATTTAGAATTGACTGGTTGGATCTCCTAGCACACCAAGAGACTCTCAAGAATCTTTTCCAATACTTCTCCTTGCAGTCCACACTCTCAAGAGTCTTCTCCAACTCAAATTATATTAATATTTATTCAATTTGATGTTTATTTTTATTACATTTGTAAATGCTTGACATCATTTCTAAGTTGTATATATCATGTTATATAGTATTGATTTTATTAAGTTATAAAACTATTGAATAATATACCAGTTTTATATAAATTACATAGTATGTTTATTACAGAGCTACATATTAGCAAACTTCTATCGAAAGTAAGGACTTCCCTGGTGGCCCAGTGGTAAAGAATCTGTCTGCCAATGCAGGAGATGCAGGTTCATCCCTGTGTTGGGAAGATCCTCTGGAGGAGGAAATGGCAACCCACTCCAGGATTCTTGCCTGGAGAATCCCATGGACAGAGGAGCCTGGAGGGCTACAGTCCATAGTGTCTGCAAGAGAGTTGGATACGACTTAGTGACTAAAGAACAACATCAAAAGTAAAATCCCATTCTTTGCCCAAAGGATTTAGTTACATACCTTACTCTTTCTCTGTCTTTCTCTCACACACACACATTCTTAGAAGTTTTTTCTTGCTTATGAAACTTCAGCCATTTGCCCTCCTCTCTCACATTCACTGGGTCTCAACACTAAGTGCTTTCCAGAACACAGATTTAAACGAGGCCCCTGACCAGTGGGCTTACAACCTAATTAGACAGAGACAGTTGACCAGCATATGCCCACCGACTGCAGTTGGCCACTTATTTATTCTCTATTTAACATAAAGCAGCAGGGCGACAGCGAGCAGGAGCGCGGCCGGGTGTGCGAGGAGCACCGCGGAGCCGACTGCGGCTTTCTGGGTTTCCAGCGTGCAGTCTCTTGCTTCTCGCTTGTCTCCATAATTAATAATCCTGTGCATATCCTGCTGTGAATGCGCGTCCCAGCCAACAGACCGTCAGGCACAGCGGAGTCAGTTCAACCATCTTGATGATCCGTATTGATCACGGGAGGATTGACTTGACCGACACAGGCAACCCTACCGAGAAGGTAGGCAAAAGGTAACCGCCAGTGTGGTCCTCCCCTTATCTGATTTAGTTAAACAAGCAAGTTTGTAGTCTACAAGCATTATATTGTCACCACCCAGAGGCTGCCTCCTGCTCTTCCCACTACCCTTTCTAAGCCTTCCTGCAGGCTCTTTCATTTTTGAAAAATTTCCCTCCCTTAGTGTGTTCTACAAGAGTCTTAAAAAAAACAAAAACAAGAAATAGGAAGTGACATAAAACACAGAGCCATCCTATTAAAAAAATATATATACGTATGCTAGAATAGTATGATGAGAAAAAGATAAGCACCAGACCAATTAGATAAAGTTTGAGAAGCTGGTAACTGAAATGCATGACAGGAGCTCACAAATATTTGCTAGACAAAAGCCTTCATGAGGGTGGTGGATGTTTTTACTATTGATTAATTGTTTATTCAGAGAAAAAAATGCAAGGAAGAAAATCATATTTTTTTCTAACTCTGGGTATATATTCGATGGTGGAAAAAAGCAAATCTAATTTGCTTTTAGGCTACAAACACAAAGGATTGCCAGCTACTACCCCTCTAATGCTCTCTTTAAAATTCTGTGTAATGCTCTTGACCTAATAGTAATCCTGATTTATATCTTCTAAGAATAAAAACCTTCACAGTTTTACAACCACGAATTTTTCACCCTGTGGTTTTTTAATCTGCTATTGGAAAAACTGATATTCTTCTCATCTTCTTTTGGGGGGAGTATTGTGTTTTTTTTTTTTTTTCTTATTTAAATTGATCTCAAAAATAGTATAGACATTGGAGAATGTGATTTCCTATGATATTATTCTTTTGTGGTTTACTTCTAAAATTTTTAACCTCACACAGAGCAGCCATTGGATAGTTAATATCATTACTTGTTTTAAAATGTTTCTCTAATGAGAATAATACAGTAGATATTTGAACTAATAAGAATTTAATACTCATAATAAATGCTTATATTTTCCTGTAAGTTGTAAATCTGTGGATTTGCTGCTCTATTGCTGATATAAGAAAGTATAAGTAATCCCATTCACACTATTTAAAAAAAACTTTCAGACCTAATGACATTATAACATGACCTTCACAAGTCAAGTGAAGAGCAGAAGGCCTGAGTAAAAATATTAAAAAACTAAATTTTAGATTTTTAAAATTATGTAACCATTCCTTGTCACTGCTTCTAAACAGAGTCCTAGAAATACCAGTATTATTATTATTATTGCATAATAAATTGAGTTGGTACAATCAGACTAGTCACGTTTTAGAATTTAGATATTCTTCTGATAGATGGTCTTGACCACAAACTTCTTGTACTTTAGAAGTAAGTGGTCCTTTTGTTAATAGTCTTTTTGAATCAAGTTACTGTTTCAATTCTCGCCTTTTTTTAATGCACGTGTGAGCATGCTCACCCTAGTGAGAATAAAACCCAAATTGAAAGGGCTATCTCATGTTAATGTGGTTTTACTTATTTCTATTTAAAACTCTATCTGGAATTTGAAACCATGCAACTTTTGTAAGGTATTCTCTTTTCAATTATTTTATTCTTTTCTTCCCCCTTTCTTCTCCCATCTTCCATTTTCATCATGGAAATTTCATGCAGCAAAACAGGAAATTCCATCCAAGCTGATCTAACCTCAGGGCCTCCTCCAAGCATGCTAGAGAATCAGTACTGTGTCACCTCTGAGAATAGAATTCATTTTGGATTCTTGTATTACCTGCCTCTGGTACTTGGGCTCTTATTTGCTGACTGACTGATTTATAACTCTGGTATGATGTAAATGTCCTTTATTGCACAGTTTCCAACTTAGTATTTTTAAATCAAGACTAAATTGAAACAGTTCAAGCTACAGTGCCCCCTCCCGCATAATTAAGCACTTAGCTAAAAATGTCAAAGTAAAAGTAATGGCAAAGCTAGGAAGAAGAAATTATAATGTTGTGATTCTTAAAATCCACGTTCTAAAATATTTTCATCCATCCAAATACATTTTCTTTTTTTTTCTTTTTTTCAAATACATTTTCTTAAGAAATACTGTTATTTGAAAATGTTTGTGACTATCAGCAAATCATCATAATAAAACATAATCGTTATGTCAGGATTTGTAAGATTTAGTTGTTTAGATGGTTCTTAAAAGGTAGAACTAGTGTTTCTGGGCTCCTGCCAGTTGACCATCTGTCTTGGTAATCTATGGAGAATCAGAACAACTGAACTTTTGGCACATTCAATTACATTGAGCAATCACCAACATTGCTTTCGGTTACAACAGAAGAAAGCATTACCAAAGATTAGGTTAATTGATTTAATGCTGAGAATTTAGGGAATCTGGCGATATTCATAGAAGCATCTCAGTGAGCCCTAGTGAGCTGAACCCATCCAAATATAAATTACCGTAATTAGATGAAGGTCCTCATCCTTCTAGGTGCTTTGCTAGACATTTGAGGAATACAGTGATAATATAATTCGTGTCTTCTGTTGCACACAAAATAATATATGGGATAAGATTTGCACTTTTCATATCTGTAAAGAAATGCAGCTAGTAATTTTTAAAAGTTGATATTTTTGTTGTTGGAGTACTAGGAGGAAAAAAAATCTGGTTTTGAGCGGAGATCAAGAAATAGAGCATGATTAGTGTTAAGTCTCAAAAGCAAACATGCTTTTGAGAAATAAATTTAGAGGAGAAAGTTTTACCAGCTTGAAGGGGACAGGTTGAGTAAAAACAGTGAAGTGAGTTAGGAAATTGGTGAAGGCTAAGATTAATTGAAGAGTCACTTGGGGCCAAATCAAGTTGAGTCATTAGCATCACATGTAGAAATCTAGATTTATGTCATAGAGAGCCAGTAAGGAATCTTGAGCAGTGGAATCATAGCCCTGTAGTAGGATGTAATACCAAGGAAAAAGTGTAGTTAGAAAAATCTGGAAGGAAACACCTATAATATTAACAATACAATTTATCAATAGAAGAAATAGCGCCTTCACTAGGAAAAAAGGAAGAGGGAAAGGAAAGAGATGACGTTAAGATAGATGTGAAAATAAGTCAACTGAGTTTATATAAAGGGAGAAAAGAAGAAGTTAAGATGTCTCTAAGGTTTTGAGAAGGAGTGATGGTGAAAGTGTTATACAGTTAAATGAGATACAGAATTCAGCAAATGGCACAGGTTTGGAGATTTACCTGTGATCATTAAGTCCATGAGAGTACCCGGAAGGATGAGTAGAATTTTGAAAAGTGTCACATTGAAGAGACAGAGGAAAGACGGAGTAGAGCCAAGAAAAGAGAAAGATGAAAGAGAATGATAGGAGAACAGTGAAGAAAAGAGTATTCATAAACAAGTGATCATCAGGGTTAATCACCTAAGAAATATTAAGAAGGAAGTCATAAATAATATCATTGGATTGAGATTACAGAAAGTCATAGGGGAACTTCAGGGGAATAATTGTACCTGAGTGTCAAAGTCACATTATAGTCACTTTACTTCTAGAAATGGTGGGTTTCCAAGTGAAAGAGAGCTTGAGATAAAAGGAAGAGGTTAGATGGATAGATACAGAGAGATACATTGATATGTAGTTATGACTTAAGAAAATGAGTAGTTTTTTAATGAGTTGTCAGGACAGGAAAGATGAGTACTAGCATTCTATCAAATAATGTAAAATAAAGGACTGTTTTCAAAGGTTTAAATAGTGGTAAATAAACCAGCAAAGAATGTTTCCCTCTTCCCAGCTGAAGAAGAGAGGGAAAGAAACAGGGGGCTCAGTGAGCACAGAGGCTAGGCAGCAATCAGCCACGAGAGAAACAGGGCCCACAGCAGAGAGGGAAAGGAGAGGAAAAGCTCGACTCCCTGCAGCCCTTACCTCCTCTGCTTGCTTCCCACTGACAGAACGACATAAACCTGGGCATCACCGAGCCCTGATCTTGGGAGTACGGTCCTTGGGAGCATGTCTCTTAGAGCATAAATCAAGGCAGAACAGGCACAGAACAGAGAGCGGGAGAGCAAGAGAACAACCAGGATAAGCTTGTTTCAAACAATGAAAGACGTCCCAGAATTAAGAGAAGAAACGTATATGAAAGAGGATGAGATAATAAGGATAAGATGAAGGCATACATAGAAATTTTAAATTAAAAAGTGCAAAAGAGGAATAGAGATGTAAAGCACTTTTGAAGTGGAAAAAGAGGTGTGACAATTATCACAGTATGTTTGAAATATGTCTTTTGTTTCACTAACAAGAGACCACAAATTTACAGCTTAGCATCTACAAAAATTGCAATATAGAAAATACTCAAATCTTAAACTCTAAACAATATTATAAAAGTGGCAAGAATAATAAAATTCTAGAGTCTACATCATCATATTGCTGTTTGCTTAAACATCAGTTTATGTAGAACATATTAATTTGTAATGACTTGAAAAAATGTGGGGGCAAAATTCATTTCTTGGCCAAATGTAATCATTCTTAGTGATTCAATTAAGTTACATACCAAATGACATATTCCATGGCTTAATTTTTAAATTCTGCATCATCTTTTTGGAAATTTATTACCATATCAGCTGAATCAGACTATCACTTGCTTAACTTTTACTCTCAATTATCTTTAAAATTATTTTATATTTGTGTATCTTGGAGTATCAACAGTTATCCTTCAATAACACTTCCCTGGCAGTAGGTATATATTGTAGGTATAATATTATAATCTTTCTTCTATCAGAACACAAATTATTTCTGAGAAAATAGTGGACTGATGAATAATTTTACCCTAATAATTAGGAAAATGGTTTCCTGTCAATATAGAGACTACCAATGACACAAAGTGCAAGAAAATACTACACAGATATAGAAAAAATAAGGTTGAAAAATGGCAAGGGATTTTTCTAAAAGCAGTCATACATACGTCATAAAAAAGCAAATAAAATTTGATCAGTTAAGACTGTACAAATATCTGAGACCAGGGGATAGCAGGTAAAAGTCTAGAGAATAATCTTTGTACTCTTATGATATCTGGCGTACAGATGGATCTCATGAAACCAAATCTCAAGTAGCAGGGATGCTTTTCAACTGGGAGTGTTCGCCCATTAATTCACTGGCTTTGGTGTAGGCACATGCGGCACTCAGAACATTGTTTGGAAAACAAAAGGTATTGATTACAGTGTCTGATTTTTATTAAATACTTGCACATTTTTTCACTTGATCCTTGCAACAATCATATATATTTGGATATATCCACATATATATATGGATATTAGAATCTCAATTCAAAGTGGGGAGTCTCACATATTTTTTAAGAAACTGAAAGACAGGAAATTATCAGAGAAATAAAAGAACATTTCCAGAACTCAAAGCATGAGTCTTATAGTAAGTGTCCCACAGTACAAAAGACAAAACATAAATGCTAACTCACATCATTGTGAATTTTTTAACATTAGGGATAAAACAAAAGATGCCCAAATAAGAGCAATACTTGTCTCAGGCAGACTTGAGAATCAAAAACAAGTAAGAAGAAATAGCAACCCATGCCAGTATTGCCTGGAGAATTCCATAGATAGAGGAACTGGGTGGGCTACAGTCCATGGGGTAGCAAAGAGCCAGATGCACCTGAGCAGCTAAGACATACACAAGAATCCTTAACGTCACTAGAAGACAATAGAGCAATACCTATATATTCTGCAATAAAAATGATTTAAAATCTTGAATTCTACACTCAAAGTCATTATTAATGTGAAGTAGAACAAGGGAAAGTTACAATATATGCTTCAAAGTGCACTCCATTTGAATAAGAGAATAGATTCAAAATTAGGAGCTGAGGAAACAGATACCCAAGCTATGAAAATGTTGAGTGAAGTTCCTAGGTTGATGACTTTGGGACAGCATAGAATTCGGATTGGAAAAGGAATAAGAAATTTTCCAGAAAAAAAAAGGTAATGGGAAAAATGGAGATGATTCATGCAAAAGAGTAAAGTTCTTATTAAAAACCTGACATGGATAAGGAAGTTGTTTCTGATAGGTAAGTGATAAAGCCTGTAGAACTGATAAAACAGTTGAGGCATTTGGAAATATTTCATATTTGAGAACAGATATTTAAAAAATCTTTGGGAATAGGTGGAGGAAGAATATCAATCATAGCATATACAGACAAGTAGATGAAACTCAAGCAATGAGTAGCTTCTGGATGTTCTATTCACTGTATATGTTCACAAATGAGATATCATACAAAACTACAGGATTTAATGGTGAATGATATTTGCATAGCCATAACAATATAATATCTGTCTGAATTAATTAAATATTATGAAGGATAATAGTATGGAGAGAAAGTGAAGGGAGACAGTGTTGCAAAGAGCTAAATCCTTCCTGTTAACTACCTAACTACCTTAACAGGAAGTCACTTGTTGAATCAATAAATAGTGGTACAAATGTACTAGTCTAAAACGGGATAAAGAATGAAAACTGAGAGTTGACTTTGAAAAACTGAAATAGGGATAGAGATGCGTGGTACTGAAGCTATCAGCATCCTCTATCATTGTATTTAAATTACAACACATACCCTGTAATAGCTGGAGAATTAGCCAAAGTGTTTATCTTTTATAATGTCTTTGTTCCAAAATTCATTCTAGCAGACGAGTTTTGGTAATTTTGCCATCTTATATGTATTGTGGTCGTAATAATAGTTAGCTTTCTAACTAGTTAGAACCTCTTCTGTAAAATTTAGTAGTATGACTGTGTCATTCAGTGCCATATAGTAACATACATGGTAACACACACACGGGGCTTCCCTGGCGGCTCAGCAGTAAGGAATCTACCTGCCAATGCAGGAGACACGGGTTCAATCCCTGGGTCGGAAAGATTCACTGGAGAAGGAAATGGCAACCCCCTCCAGTATCCTTGCCTGGGAAATCCCATGGACAGAGGAGCCTAGTGCGCTACAGCCCATGGGGTCACCAAAGAGTTGGACATGACTGAGCCACTAAACAATAACACCACCAACAGCAAACACACACACATACACAGAATTTATTGTGTCACTTGCAATCTTGCAGTCATTTTCTGTATCTATAGAATGCTTAATTTTGGAAATAGACTGTCATTTTATCATATATAATGGGTAAGTTATGGTTAAGAATCATTGAAGTCATTTTTTTCTAGTCTGAATTTTGTATTTTATTGCTTTCAAATTTCCTAATTAACTTTTCTGCTTTATTTCTATCTCAAAGTGAATAGTTTTAATAACCTTTAACAACTTGTATCTGTAATGTATAATGTCTTAAAGTTATTAATCTTTGCAATAGATCAAATCATCAATCACTTCTATTATACTTTAATTTGTACAAATTATATTTCATTTGCAATTTTAGGTGCCTGTGGATGGTTGTTGCTATAAGGTTTGTGTTAAGGTCACCAATATTAAGCATATTCATTTAATCAGATTGTTATATTATCACTGCTCTCATACATATTAACTATATTGACCTCAATAACTTCTTCAGCTTCTCTTTAATTTTTATAAAACTTATCCTGCTCACCTGCTGACAGCATAGATTTCTATTCTTTCCTTTGCATTAAATCTATAACATTTTGATTTTTAAGGGCAAGGAAACTTTATGTGACAGAAGTCATTCTTTCATGCGTACCACCTAAAATCTTATTCATATCAAACTTTATTTGCCCTTCATGAGTCAGGTTTTGTGAATGTATTTAAAACTGATGAAACTCAGAGAAGTGTACAAACCATCATAGTATCAAGTGAAAATACTGGTATGTCTCTGCAATTTGCATCAATCCATCACTCCTGCCACCACCCTCTTTGCAGAGTCTGCCATTGCCTTCATCAACCAACCACAACAGCCTTCTCGCTGTTCTGTGGAAACCTACAGTTTCTGTGTGTGCTGTTCCCTTTGCTCAGAAACTCTTCTTTTCCTTTTCCACCTGGTCAAGTCTGACTCACTCTTCTCATCTCAAGCCAGTGGTCATTTCCTGGTCTGCTTGACGGGGTAAAACACTCTACTACAGCTATTTTGCTGTTTAGTCTTTTGCAGTTTCTTTGTCCCAAAAACATTTTTTCAATTTTAACAAAGGCCTATCTATATTACATGTGTGCGGGGATTAGTTTGGGTTTAGTCACCACATAAAGTTAGCACATAATTATTGATCAATGAATGATAGTTTAGTTTAATAATAAATTATAATAAACAATTGTGCTTTTGGTTCTTAAAGTGTGGCATTGTTTTAACTTGCTACTGTAGGCAAATAAATTTATTTTTCTAATATCCAGACAAAATAAACTTCTATTATAAACTCAGACTTTATGGATTTCCTTTATTTTTGTCATCCCACCTCCAATATCCTACCTTGCATGATATTCATCAAAACGTTTTCTTTGAGAGGTAAGTGTCCTGAAAACATAACTAGAATGCATCAGTTTTATTTTCAAAGTGGACCAAGCTCTGACCTTGACAGCCATTCAAAGCATTAGCCTTTCCCAGATGTAAATGTACTATATGATCAAGAGGTAAAGTAGGGTTTATAAAATGGGCAGAAAATAAATAGCTGATTGAATTGTTGCCATTCAGCAACTAGCCACTGAGCACTTCAGTATCTTCTGTGGGGATAAAGAAATGAATCAAAGGAGATATCGTCTCCTGAATCTTACAGTTTTGTTGAAGAAATATGAGATACATTAAAAATTAGAATATACATTAGCAAGTGATATGTGTATCCTGTTATCTGAGAACCAAGTGTTACTGTTTTTACTTCTTGTTTCTGGAAACTTTTTTTTTTTTTTTTTAAGCAAAAATTACATTTCTGGTTTTGGAAGTTTGGGGATTCTTCCAAGCTAAAAATAAGATACTAATATATGCCTCCCCTAAAACTCGTCCCACCCTCTACATTCTGGAATATTGTCAATCTTCTCCATGTCTATGAATCCCCCGTATCTTCAAATTAAAATTGATTGCTCTCATGAAATGGTGTCTGCCCACTGTTTTACATTAATAAGTGAATTACATACTCTTTTAATTGTGTTTGCCAATGTGAATTTTATAAAAGACATTCTCTCCTCCCCTTCATAATCCCTTTCTGTATGTTTTCAGGGTAAATGCTGGAGGGGCTCCAATTTTGAAGTGTTAAATTATCAAGCGAAATCATAAGAGCAATTTATAAAAGAGATAGCTGAAAATTAAAATACAAAAACCGCTTAAGGTAAAATTCGTGGGAGAACTCTCTTGTCACCGCCCGGAAACCCTGCAGAACAGATGGAAGCAACTCTCCAGCTTCTGTGTAGGTACCTGCTGTTTAATTACACCCTAATTAATTAAAGGAAAGACTCCTGTGTGGTTTCAGTAGTAGTGAGCAGGAGGGCAGCCAGAAAGAAACGCTTGAATTCAAAATACTTCAGAATTAAAACTAATCAGCTGAGGAAAGCAATTACCATTTATTCATTGTGGTCATTTTCCAAAAGCAGTTATTACAACAACAAACTGATTCCCACACTCCTCCTTCCAAAATACGTAGTATGTCCTTTTTTCAATAAGTTTCATGAGTATCTTACTAGAGTTTTAGGGACCACTAATAAATATTTAGAAGATATATGAAGACTTTTAGGACCATGTGTGAGCGTGCTAAGTCGTTTCAGTCGTGTCCGACGGACTGTTTATGATCCTATGGATTGTAGCCCGCCAGGATCCTCTGTCCATGGGATTCTCGAGGCAAGAATACTGGATTGGGTTGCCACGCCCTCTTCCCGACCTCCAGCCCACATCTCTTGCGTCTCCTCACTGGCAGTGGGTTCTTTTCCACTAGCACCGCCTAGGGAGTATGCATTGTGGATAAATACAATTGTAACACATCCAGATGAATGGGATGATAATGGAGTGGAATCTTGCTATCTTAGGTGTTCTGTAACAACGCCTTGTCTTGCCATCTGCATTCTGTCTACGTGCTTGCATGTGTATGCTCACTTGTTTTTCTGGCTCCCAGATTTTTTCTTCTTTACCACAGTCATCACTGGAGTGTTACCAACTTTTTGGCTAGCTGTATGAAGAAAGATGGGAAGGCACCTTTTATAGAAAACCAATCAACAGGTAAAAAGAACACATTCATAGTATGCATTAGATAGACTGTGTAGATGTTTATGCATCTGTTTGATGTGTTATCAGTGGATATAGCAATCCATGAACCCAAGAAACATTTGCTAAAATAAGTCTTGTATCCATTAATTATCTTTTACATGTGGCTTGGAAATATTAAATAATATATTTACCTGTTTTATTATTTCCTTATTGATTGAGGAGGCTTCATAGAGTAGTAAGAAATTCAATGAACTGCAGGGCCTACATCAGTTTGGTAAGCTGGATAAGAATAATTACACCAGATCTGGATCTGCAGTAAGATTGCAAACAATAGATTTTAGTTTGCTTCATTATTTATACGCTTATATTTGGGAGTTATAAGGGATAAAATTATTGAAACTGAAATACAATTGTTGCTCAAGAAAGACTATTTGAGATCATTCATTAATATTAACGAGTTATTGGTACTATTAGAGATTTAGGTAGGTGGAGCCTCAAGAGTTCTCTTCTGCTCTGTATAGAAACCTGGAAGAAAGATAAGTTTTAAAATTAAATTTGAAACATTCAGTATACAATCTCTTATTACAATATAAGAAATATTAGTTAAGAGTTATGGATTTGGACTTATGCAGACTCCATAAAATCATCACCACAATAAAGGTAATTGACATGTATATCTCCTCCAGTAGTTTTCTTGGGTTCCTTTGGTTTTTGTTTTAGTTTGGTTTGGTTTTGTGATGCATGCCTGTATGCTCAGTTACTTTTCCTGCCAATGAATATAGTGCACATAGATTATTACTCAGAATCCTAGAATAATAGTTCAAGCTCAGACAGTAAAGAATCTGCCTGCAATGTGGGAGACCTGGGTTCAATCCCTTGGCTAGGAAGATCCCCTGGAAAGGGAATGGCTACCCACTCCAATATTCTTGCCTGGAGAATTCCATGGACAGAGGAGCCTGACAGGGTATAGCCCATTGGGTAGCAAAGAGTTGGATATGACTGAGCGACTTTCACTTCACTTCACTTCAGTCAATCATTTATATCTAAGTTCAGACACAATTTTGGCTGACCTGTGTACAGTGTACTATATGATACACATAGTTACAGAAAGAAGAAATCACCAGGTGTGTTATTTGACTATTAGCCTTTGATTAATTCTTTTTAAGTCTTTTTTAAACAGCATTATTCAGATGTATAATTGATATACAAAAAGCCTGCAGACAATGTTATGGATTTGGACTTAGGCAGACTTCAAAAATAAATAAAGGTAGTTGACATGTGCATCCCCTCCAACAGTTTCCGTGTGTTCCTTTGGTTTTTGTTTTAGTTTGGTTTGGTTTTGTGGTGCATGCATGCATGCTGGTCACTCAGTTGTGGTAGACTCTTTGCAACCCTATGGGCTTTATCCCACCAGGCTCCTCCGTCCATAGGATTTCCCAGGCAAGAATACTGGAGTGGGCTGCCATTTCCTCTGCCAGGGGATCTTCCTGACCTGAGGATTGAACTTAATGTCTCTTTGGTCTCCTGCATTGGCAGGCAGATTCTTTACCACTGAGCCACCTGGGAAGCCCTTTCCTTTGTGGTAAGAACACGTAAAATGAGATCTTCCACTGGAAAAAAAAAAATTTTAAGTGCACAGTACAGTGTTGTTATCTATAGGCAAAAGGCTGTACAACAGGTCTCTAGAACTTGTTCATCTTGTACACCTAGACTGTTACATCCATAGAACACTAACTCCTCATTTCTTCATCCTTTCTTTAGTCCTTGGCAACCACCGTTCTATTCTCTGAGTCTATAAAGTTGACTATTTAGATGCTCCATATAACTGGAGTGTGTAATATCACTTGGCATAATGTCCTCTAGGCCCATCCACATTGTCACAAATGGCAGGATTCCCTTCCTTTTTAAGAGTGAGCAAAATTCCATTATGTGTGTTTCTGATATTTTCTTTGTCCATTCACCTGTGATTGCTTCTTAAACTGCCTAAAAGATTGGTATTATTTTATAATTTGTCTTTAAAAAATGAAAAGGAGAAACAGGATATGTTGGAGAAAGTAAAAAATGGTCTGTAGAAAGTAGTATACAATGAAATACTAATTTTCTTATTAAAGTATTGATATGGATATCCAGATAATTGACCAACACATCCTTTGTCTCATAGAATGCCATCTGTGATTTTTTAACTGCCTATTTTGTTCTTATTAATAGAATTTCAAGCAAGCAGTATATCATGGCCTAGACAGAGATCAGATTGACAACTGTTAGGATAAATACACTGGTGATATGTAACTAATACATGGGTGGAGAGAAAAAAATAGAACAACTTTATTTTATCCTCTTCTAGGCAAGATCCAAAATGATATGTATTTTTGAGGATGTGTAATAATAATTTCAGCATTAAGGTATTTACACGTTCTATGTTTCCCTCTTTTTGTAGCGCTCTGATAATTTTAATATCTTAATGAGATATCTAGGTACCTGCCCAGTCTCAAGCCCTGAAGATTGTTTTGCCTGATTTCTAAATAACAGCTTCTTTCCGACTAAAACCACCAGTCATGCTTTTCTGGAACTATGTTGCTGTGTGCAGAACCTCTGATGGCTTTATAATGCAAAGATTCCTGAGGAAAAGTGGTTTGGATGTCTGTAGTTTTTTATCTGTATGTGTAGTTTTCTCCATGACTAGATATCCATTTGGCTGGTGGTTCATTTCTCTTTGAAAAAAAAGGACAATTTTTAGAGGAAGTTCAATGGTTCTTTGGGCTGAAATATGTACAAGAAGGCTTTTTAAGTTATAGCATTTGAAGCTTCAGATGGAACTTGTTTACTGGTAAACCTGATTTCTCTGCAAAATTTGTGTAACTCCTAATCTCTAGGTAATGTTCCCCAAATCAGGGATTCTCTCCTACCTGGGAGACAGTATTCTAAGAACTCTAGTTACAGGAGAGAGAGAGAGGGAGGTGGTAGAGAAAGTAAGGGAAGGGATGAGGCGGAGAAAGAAGTTTGAAAACAACAAAGAGAAACAGATAAAGAAGAAATTATCTTCACATCTCCCTAAATCCTGTCCTTAATATCTTTCCTCTTGTATCTGCTATTAGCCAAGGTCAGAGTATCTTAAATATCTTTCATTATCAGCTCAGCATGGGCTGCTCCACCATGGTTTGAAGAGTTATGTAATTTCTTAGCATAAACTGAGCTCTTCTTTACTTTGGAGTCTGACTTCAGTGATTTTTTCACTGTATTTTTTCTTAGAAGACCATCCACACCTTGCTATTGGAACAAAAGGGAGACCATGATGGAGACTGGTTGTTGATAGCTTTATTTCCCAATTCTGTTTTTCAAATGCATTCTCATAATATATTCAAGTATTTCCAATTCAGTCAAACTGCTTCTTTGTAGTGTTGAGAAAAATTATTAATTTATTCTTGTGGAAACTATGCACATTTATATGGGAATTGGGGGGTGATGGGGGAGAAAGTCTTGTAGATTAAAGAATTTTTTAGTATGTCCCAATGTGGGTGTGGAGAATGTACTAATTTGCTACCTCTATCCTTTCAAATTAATCTTCTTTTCTGCCTCATTTAATTTTCCATAGGGCTAGGTTTAGAATTGTTCACCCAGTTGGTTTCAACTAGTGAGGAACGCTGGCAAGAGTTCAGAGGATGGAAGGAGAAAGGTGTGGGGCTTTCTTACCTGCACCTTCTAACTTTAGAGCCTCTCTTCTGGCAGTACCTGCATGCTTTCATGACTGCAGATCCTGTCAGCTCAGACTCAAGCCCTCGCAGTGTTCCAGGAACACACTTTCTACCTCTTGTCTCTTCAGGACCAGAAGTAGCATTTCTCCATTGTTTCTAAACTCCATTTGCTCCAGCAGCTCTGGTTGGCTTCCGGAATCCAGCCCAAATCTCTAATCTGTCTTTCATGATTGTTTCTGTGAACCACTTGATTTGGATTTGTTGGAGGCTTGACTGATGATAATGACAATAATATTAGTAGTAATACCTAGAACTTTCAGAATGTCTGCCACATTTGCATATTATACTATATGTTTTATATGTGCTATTTAATCAAATCATTAAACTGTTCTGAGGTATGTATTATTTCTCTTTATAGAGAGTAAATGGATATTTAGAAAGTGCATTATTGCCCAAAGTCTCCCCAGCTAGTTTGGGGAGGAAAGAGAGGAAGACAGGATGTTGCATTCATTTTCCAGAAATACCATGCATTGTTTTCCCAGTACCCTCTATTTAAATGCCAAGCCTTGGCATGTTCAAAGTCATTTTTCTCATGCAACCTCTGTAATCATGGGGTGGTGCCTATGGCAAAAAAGCACACTCTAAATTAAGATGCAAATCAGAAGTTTCTAAGCAACAGTGAACAATATTCAGAGATGTCTTTTTATTGCAGTTCATAGTGCAAAGGGTCTGAGGATGGCAGCTACGTGACCTGACACTGTCAGTCACGTGAAGGGATGAAGGCCATGTTCAGCCTCCATGCACTCTGACTGGTAACGGGTGTGCATGTATCATTTTGTATGTCTTCCATGTTGAGTTCATCTGAATATAGGAGGTTGCCATGTGCAAGCCTTGTAGGATATTTCTCATGTTTCAGTTCAGTTCAGTCACTCAGTCGTGTCCGACTCTTTGCAACTCCATGGACTGCAGCACGCCAGGCTTCCCTGTCCATCACCAACTCCTGGAGCCTACTCAAACTCAAGTCCATCGAGTTGGTGATGCCATCCAACCATCTCATCCTCTGTCATCCTCTTTACCTCCTGCCTTCAGTCTTTCCCAGCATCAGGATCTTTTCCAATGAGTCAGTTCTTCGCATCCGGTGGCCAAAATATTGGAGTTTCAGCTTCAGCATCAGTCCTTCCAATGACTATTCCAGACTTACTTCCTTTAGGATGAACTAGTTGGATCTCCTCGCAGGCCAAGGGACTCTCAAGAGTCTTCTCCAACACCACAGTTCAAAAGCATCAATTCTTTGGTGCTCAGTTTTCTCATGTTTAGGCTATTGAAAATTTCTTTTCGGAAAAGTCTACTCCACCCCTCCAGTTATCTATTCAATAATTTATGAGGCTTTTATTTTTTCCCTAGAGAATTAGTACTACTGTTTTTTCCTCTTTTGATTGCTTTAAGAAATTTTGAAATGTTACTTGTTAGCACAAAATTAAAGAAGCCAACTCTTCTCTCCTTGTTTTCAACCCATTCTTATTTCTCCCATTTCTGTTATCTTCAGGCAAGTGATTAAATGAGTACCTAAATAAAAATTCACTACTCAGCTAACATAGTTGCTTCACAAATATTTTACCAAGAAAAAATTCATTTAAAAATGAATGCACAAATAGACAAGTGATGTGTAATATTTATTTTAGCCTCATCTCATTTGCTAAGTTTAGAATACACTAATTCCTTTTAGGCCTCAGGCCATAAAAACTAGTATTTCCTGTGTGAATAGTATATTCTCTTGCCTTGGGATGGGCATCTAAAAATACCTGTGTCTCATAATGGATGGTTATGTGCAGAAATAACCATAGGTGTTTAAAGGGTTACTGGCAGAAATGAAGTGAATGCATGTGTAAACCTCACATAATGGTATTACACATTTTCCTGAATCTCATCTCAGTGAAATAAAATTTCAAGTGAATCTCAGGTGATTTCAGAGATGCTGTAGGAGATTTTTTCTGGCCCTTTATTCTCTATATATCAATATAAAGTTCTCTCCATTGAACTTTTCTGCTTTTGAAGTGTGTAACATCAGTGTATTTCCATTGAGGATAAAAAGAACTTTAAAAATTTCAGTGTGGCTTGCTCTGGAGTTTATATCCTAATATAAACTCACAAGAAGAAATATAACATTTATTTGTATTAACTTGCAGGGAGCTTTTAAGTTAAGAAATATAACTCATTAATATTTTAATATCAACAATTGCTGCATGCATGTAGCATTTACAAATAATTTACATTTGTATAAACACATTGCAATTGGTAAAGAAGGGACAAAGAATTGGAAACTAAAATTTCAGGAGTAACTTAAGTTTTCAAATCAATCAGATATATTCATAAGATTCTGTGCATAAGTTAATGTTAGATATGTGACAATTTGCAAAAATATTATACCTTTTGTAAAAAGATATCACTAACCAAATTACACAAATAAATAACTCACATCTTTAACTCCTGGATTAAAAACTGCTTGTCAGATATGTACAGTTTATCTACTACAGTAAGCTGTACACACTTTTTCTAATTTTATTTCTTTAAAACTTCCATTCCCTGACATCCTCCCACCTTGCATTTTTTCCACTGATCTTTTAAAGATATATGTAATATACTTTATGTTTACCTGACTGTTAGTCACCAGTGTGGACTGGTAATTATATTTAGAGATTTTATTAGATTTAGGATCAATTTGGAGAAGCAGTACATCTCTAAACGTGGTTACGTGGACTCCTTTACAACATGTGTTCATGAGACACTTACCCCTGGTTATCAAACTGATAAATTAATTTTTACCTTTTCTTTCATTGTTAATTTCCCCATCGGCATTTTACTTTATTAATTTCAGCAAAATTGTTTTGTTTTTAATAATTTCATTAGAGTCTACAAATGATGTTTTTCAATTCTCATGTTTTTCCTCTGCTTGTTGGCTATAATTCTCCATTGGAAAAAAACATTTAATGAGTCATTTGGTCAGCTTTTAATGCAGTTTATAGAGAATCATGATAAATATACACTTTTCTTGTTAATTTATTTTAGAAAAATGTTTTTGCTGTAGGAACCTTTAGTGCCACCTAGGGAAAGTATTTTTGTTATTATTCTAACTTCTTAGACCTTTATATATTTGATATGGATCAGTCCTTACTAACTTAGCCACTTACCAGAAGGAAACATAAACACTATATGTGGAAAATAATAACCAAGAAGCCAATGTGTACATTTTAAAATAGCTAATGCAGAGTACATCATGTGAAATGCCTGGCTGGATAAAGCACAAGCTGGAATCAAGATTGCTGATAGAAATATCAATAACTTCAGATATGCAGATGATACCACCCTCATGGCAGAAGGTGAAGAGGAACTAAAGAACCTCTTGAAGATGAAAGAGGAGAGTGAAAAAGCTGGCTTAAAACTCAACTTTCAAAAAATGAAGATCATGGCAGCCGGTTCTATCACTTCATGGCAAATAGATGGGGAAACAATGAAAACAGTGACAGACGTTATTTTCTTGAGCTCCAAAATCACTGCAGATGGTGACTGCAGCCTTGAACTTAAAAGATGCTTGCTCCATGGAAGGAAAGCTATGACCAACCAAGACAACTTGTTAAAAGCAGAGACATTACTTTACCAACAAAGGTCTGTCTAGTCAAAGCTACAGTTTTTCCAGTGGTCGTATATGGATGTGAGAGTTGGACCATAAGGAAGGCTGAATGCCAAAGAATTGATGCTTTTGCGTTCTCGTGTTGGAGAAGACTCTTGGGAGTCCCTCAGACAGCAAAGAGATCAAACCTAAAGTTATTCCTAAAGGAAATCAATCTTGAATATTTGTTAGAAGGACTGATGCTGAAACTGAAGCTCCAATACTTTGGCCACCTGTTGCAAAGAGCCGACTCATTAGGAGAGACCCTGATGCTGGGAAAGATTGAAGGCAGGAGGAGAAAGGGGCGACAGGATGTGATGGTTGGAAGGCATCACTGACTCAATGGACATTAGCTGAGCAGTCTCTGGGCGATGGTGAAGGACAGGGAAGCCTGGCGTGCTGCAGTCCGTGGGATCTCAAAGAGTCGAACATGACTGAGCAACTGAACACCAACAATGGAAGATATCTAATCAAGAGTAACTAGACATACAAAAACTCAAGATAACATAATCACAATTTAAAGAAAATAAATAAAATATGCAGAAAGAACAGATCCACAGTTTATTCAGATAATAAGTACAGTTAAAAGGTAAGAATAAAATAATATACTGTATATATTAAATGAAATATAAGACAATATTGATAACTTTTGTAGAGAGCTAGAAGCATGAAAAATAATCAATAGAAAATTTTAAATTATACACATAAACACAATTTTAAAAATTAACATGCAAAAGTCAGTAAAAGGCTTTACAGAAGGTAAATATAAGTGAAGACAATTACTGAACTAAAAAAAGAGCAGAGAAAAATATCCAGACTGAAACATGTAGAGACAAAGACATATAAAACACACACACCTGAATATTAGCGACTATCATAGTACATTGGTGCAGAAGGATCTAGGGAGCCTGGAGCCTTGCCATCAGGGTTGCTGCATTTTTCCTAAGGTTTCTTTGTCCCACGTATGGAAGAAATTATTAAGTGGGAAAATGTTAAGATCATGAGTGATAAGCAGCATTGCCCTGGCTTCCCTGGTGGCTCTGAGGATAAAGAATCCACCTGCAATGCAGGCGATCCAGGTTCGATCCCTGGGTTGGGAAGATCCCTTGGAGAAGGGAATGGCAACCCACTCCAGTATCTTGCCTGGAGAATCCCATGGACAGAGGAGTCTGGTGGGCTTGTGAAGAGTCTGACACAACTGAACGACTAACACTTACTTCCTCAAAATCTAGAAAGTGACTCCCACTATGATTGAGAGTATACAGACTGCAAGTGTGAGAGTATTCAACTTCATGAAGTTATGACCTTAATGAAGTTCATTAGAAAATTTATATGTATAGAAAAATATTTCTCACATTTTATGGCTTTGCTTGCTGTGGTGATCAGGCTTCCCAGGTGGCTGAGTGTTAAAGAATCCTCGGGGAAATGCAGATTAAATCCCTGGGCCAAGAAAATTCCCGGGGAGACAGAAATGGCTGCTCACTCCAGTGTTCTTGCCTGGGAAATCCTGTGAACAGAGGAGCCTGGCAAACTATATAGTCATGGGGTCACAAAAGAGTTGAACACAATGACTAAATAACAACGGTGGTGATTCTAGAACTAGGTTTTCTAGAATTCCTTTCCTTGTATGGTTGTTGGCAGCAAGAAAAATTTACTTAGGATTTGGAAAGTGGAAGGGAGATGGCCTCTGCTGTGTTTGGATAGTTGGTACATGTCATCAGTTGCATTCCTGAAGTGCATGCATTTGTGACTGAACTGGCGGCCTCGGGCAGCCAACAGCACTGCAGCTCAACCCAGACGTCATCAAACTTCTTCCTTCATCTTACTTTACATTTGGGCCAGGTATGTGCAGACTGTAGAAAAAAGAAGTTGGCTTCTTCAGAACTCCCACATGACTCAGACTGGAGGTGGTGAGACACTGACTCCAGTTCATCTGCAATGATTCCAGATTGCCTTGTCTTCCTGTGCTCCATGTGTAACTATTCTTCCTGACTGCCATCCCTGCTGACCTACAGTGACTTCTAATCCACCACCAGATGAGAGGCAACAACTTCCTGTAAACGTTGCCAAAGACCTCGGACGCGGAATTTTTATAATTTGTGTAACAAGTCTTATTCTATTTTGCTAAATTGTGGCTTTGCAACCCTGACACTGAAATTTATCCTAATGTGGCTCTAGAGAAATGAAAACTTGAGAATGTATTATCCAAATATTTTCTGGGATATCTGGAATTGGTTCTTTGACCTTATTAAATATTAAATTTAACTGCCTTAATAACCCTGTTGCAAGTAGTAAAGTGACACTGGTTGTCTGTTCCATACAATGGAAAAGTAGTTAGTTAAATGATTATGAGGACACCTAAAATCACATGATTAGAAAAGGCTATACTTTAGTTCAAGTGGTGCTGGTTTAGAACACTTCTATGAAAATTAAGGCCGTAGAGGAGTTTGTTGGTTACTTGAGAGTACACTAAAGAACTTGAAGAAAGAAAATGAGGAATGTGGGGCTTCAATTTTCCATCTTAAATTGTGGATAAGAAAGCAGTTTTAGGACTTTGTCTTAAAATAAAGGACCTTAGCCAGGCACAGGGCCAGGATTTCTGAAAACAACACCTCAAGTCTAATCATAAAAGAGTGCTGTGTGCCTGCCAAGTCACTTCAGTTGTGTTCAACGCATTTTGACTCTATGGACTGTAGCCCACCAGGTTCCTCTGCCCATGGGATTTTCCAGGTGAGCATGTTTTGAGTGGATTGTCATCCCCTCCTCCAGGGGATCTTCCCGACCGAGGGATCAAACCTGGGTTTGATCTTGGAGTTTATGTCTGGGTTTATGTCTGGGTCTCCAGACATAATCTCCTGGGTTTGAGACACAATCTCAAACCTGGGTTTGAGACATAAGACACATCTCTTATGTCTCCTGAACTGGCAGATGGGTTTTTACCACTAGCACTATCTGGGAAGCCAAGAGTGATGCATTATAGTACAAAATTAATTCATAAAATCACAAGATTGCATGTGTTAAATGTAGAGCAATGACTGGGGAGGATTTTACCCTGAAAATGGAGAGGGGTAACCAGTTCTCATTGCTTGTAGACCTATGACCAGATTCTAGGTAGAAGGCAGATGAAAATCATCAAGGGATTTACCACGCCTGATATGGAAATAGATCCTAAGGCTACGGGAGCAGGATAAAAGAAATATCATGTTGGGTTAGATTGAATTTGTTGATATGCTTGCATTAAGCATAGATTCCAGATTCAATATGTTAGTTCTGGTGACTGGGAGCAACAATTTTGGAGGCTAGCGACTAAACTTTGCACTCAAAAATGGCCTCACTAAATGAAGTGGAAATGCCATTATTTCCTTGGTGCAGTGTAGAGGATGGTGTCCAAAGGCTAAAAGAAATCAAATAAATTCTAGAGTGAATTTGTCAGGAAAGTCCCACTCACTCCATTTATTATATTTTTTGTAATGTTCAGAGATTATTTCCTTCACAAAAGCTGTGAAAAATACACCCACAGGGAATTCTAGGATTCTTAAAGATATCTGTGCTGGTTATTCTCTGTTGGTCAGAATGACAGTGGGAACAACTACCATTGAATTGGGATCCCAGGTTCAATAAGGATGTCGTGTCCTCTAGCGGCAGGGACCAAGCTGTGGCATGTAATTTCCAGAGGCAAGTATGGTTATTTATGAGTATGGTTGTAGTCACCATTTCAGGTGTGATTTTGATGCTGGAGCAAACAGACATAATCTCCAGCACCAGGAATGGATCAGTTCATGTAACAAATGCTACTCTGATTTATGTATTCTCTTTATTGGGAACTCTTTGTTCTCACCTGGCAGAGTCAGAAATACAACTTCACTTATACTAGGGCAACTAGCTTCCTAGTCCAATATCATAATCTTGTTTACAGGTACTTTGATAACCTATCCATTGTAGAATATCACTAAGTCATTCAGTTAATGATAGAGTTCTCCTTGGACACACATTGATAGTATACATGTGTACCAGAGGAAAGGAGATAAATGCCATAGAATGCACTGGTGATAGCAAACACCCTTTTCTAACAACACAAGGGAAGACTCTATACATGGACATCACCAGATAGTCAATACCAAAATCAGACTGATTATATTGTTTACAGCCGAAGATGGAGAAGCTCTATACAGTCAGCAAAAACAAGACCAGGGGCTGACTGTGCCTCAGATCATGAACTCCTTATTGCCAAATTCAGACTTCAATAGAAGAAAGCAGGGAATACCATTAGACTATCCAGGTATGACCTAAATCAAATCCCTTAGGATTATACAGTGGACATGAGAAATAGATTCAAGGGATTAGATCTGACAGGCAGAGTACCTGAAGAACTATGGACAGAGGTTCGTGACACTGTATAGGAGGCAGTGATCAAGACCATCCTCAAGAAAAGAAATGCAAAAAGGCAACATCGTTGTCTGAGGAGGCCTCACAAAGAGCTGAGAAAAGAAGAGAGCTAAAGGCAAAGGAGAAAAGGAAAGATATACCCTTTTGAATGTAGAGTTCCAAAGAATAGCAAGGAGAAATAAGAAAGCCTTCCTCAGTGATCAGTGCAAAGAAATAGAGGAAAACAATAGAATGGAAAAGATGAGAGATCTCTTCAAGAAAGTTAGAGATACCAAGGGAATATTTCATGCAAAGATGGGCACAATAAAGGACAGAAATGTAAGGACCTAACAGAAGCAGACGATATTAAGAACAGGTGGCAAGAATACACAGAAGAACTATACAAAAAAGATCTTCATGACCCAGATAACCACGATGAATGATCACTCACCTAGATTCAGACATCCTGGAATGCGAAGTCAAGTGGGCCTTAGGAAGCATCACTACGAACAAAGCTGGTGGAGGTGATGGAATTCCAGTTGAGCTATTTCAAATCCTAAAAGGTGATGCTGTGAAAGTGCTTGCTCAATATGCCAGCAAATTTGGAAAACTCAGCAGTGGCCACAGGACTGGAAAAGGTCAGTTTTCATTCCAATTCCAAAGAAAGGCAATGCCAGAGAATGCTCAAACTACCACACAATTGTACTCATCTCACACACTAGCAAAGTAATGCTCAAAATTCTCCAAGCAAGTCTTCAACAGTACGTGAACCGAGAACTTCCAGATGTTCAAGCTGGATTTAGAAAAGGCAGAAGAACCAGACATCAAATGGCCAACATCCATTGGATCATCAAAAAAGTGAGAGAGTTCCAGAAAAACATCTACATCTGTTTTATTGGCTATGCCAAAGCCTTTGATTGTGTGGACCACAACAAACTGTGGAAATTTTCTTAAGAGATGGGAATACCAGACTACCTTCCCTGCCTCCCGAGAAATCTGTATGCAGATCAGGAAGCATATAGAACAATTTAGACTGGTTCCAAATCGGGAAAGGAGTACATTCAGGCTGTATATTGCCACCCTGCTTATTTAACTTTTATGCAGAATACATCATGAGAAATGCCTGGCTGGATGAAGCACAAGCTGGAATCAAATAATCTCAGATATTGATATTGAAATATCAATAACTTCATATATGCAGATGACACGACCCTTATGGCAGAAAGGAACTAAAGAGCTTCTTGATGAAAGTGAAAGAGGAGAGTGAAGAATCTGGCTTAAAACTCAACATTCAGAAAACTAAGATAATGGTATCTGGTCCCATCACTTCATAACAAATAGATGGGAAAACAATGGGAAACAGTGACAGACTTTATTTTTTTGGACTCCAAAATCACTGCAGACAGTGACTGTAGCCATGAAAGTAAAAGACACTTGCTCCTTGTAAGAAAAGTTATGACCAACCTAGAGAGCATATTAAAAAGCAGAAACATTACTTCGCCAACAAAGATCCATCTAGTCAAATCTTTGGTTTTTCCAGTAGTCATGTACGGATGTGAGAGTTGGACTATAAAGAAAGATGAGCACTGAAGAACTGATGCTTCTGAACTGTGGTGTTGGAGAAGACTCTTGAGACTCCCTTGGACAACAAGGAGATCCAACCAGTCCATCCTAAAGGAAATCAGTTCTGTATATTCATTGGAAGGACTGATGCTGAAGCTGATGAAGCTCCAATGCTTTGGCCACCTGATGTGAAGAACTGACTCATTTAAAATACCCTGACTGTTTGAAGGCAGGAGGAGAAGCGGACAACAGAGGATGAGATGGTTGGATGGCATCACTAACTTATGAACATGAGTTTGAGTAAACTCTGGGAGTTGGTGATGGACAGGGAAGCCTTGCATATAGCAATCCATGCAGTCACAAAGTTCAGTTCAGACTGAGTGACTGAACTGAACTGAAAGTCATTCAATTAACAATAGAATTCTCCTTGGACACACATCGTTAGTATCCATGTGTACCAGAGGAAAGGTGATAAATGCCATAAAAGTTCTATAGTGTGTTGCTTCAGTGAAATTTCTAGAGTCCAAGTATCTGGAACATGTTAAGATATGATTTTAGAGGGAAGGAAAAGTTATGTATTTGGAAACTGGTTCCTGCTTATGAATTTTGATTCCAGTGGTCCTCATCATCCAGAAGCCACCAGCATAATAAAATAGTGAAAAGGCCTTCAGGAGATTCTATAATTGGCCTGGTTGGGCACATCAGCTTCTGGGGTTAGAAGAATGTCCCTGGGATGTGTTATATGTTGTGACCAATATTTAGTGCTATTAGTCCCACAGCAAATATTCATAACTTCGGAAATGAAGGATAAAATTTGGGGGTAATTCTCTTACTCTTACCGCTAGTAAATGAACTGTTAATGAAAGTTTTACTTCTTGTGCTTGTGTCTTTGAGCTCTTCTGCTTTGATATGTCTTAGTTCCTAAGGACTGAATGGTCCCACCAGGGGACACAATTGCCTTATGAAACTAGAAGTAGAGACTGCCACATGGCCGCTTTAGAATTCTCACGACAATGAATCCACTGGTGAAAAATGGAATTACTATACTCTCTGAAATAATTGATCCCGACTCTTCAAGGAAAATCAATTTGGCACTATGGGGTAAGAAGACATATGCCTGAAATGAAGTAGATACCTTGGGTACCCTCTTAGTGCCCCATGTTTTGTGATAAAGGAAATGGAAACTACAAGTATTCAATACAAGCAGGATTGCTAAAGCCCAGACCTTTCAGAAATGCAGGTTTGTGTCATCCTCTCAGGCAAGGAATCATCCTCTTAGGCAAGTCTGCAGAGGAGCTCCCTGAGGGCAAAGGAAATACAGAAGTTCCCAATTATAACTATCAGCTACACACTAATACTTGTGAGCATCTCCCCCTTACTTTTATATGAATATGCATACATAAACTCATCAGTTCCTTTTTTCAAAATTCCAATACCCCTATAATTTAATATAAAGTGTGTTAATACTACTTAACCTTATTCAACATTTAAAATATGTCTCAGTTTGATAAGATAAAGAGAGATCAAGTGATGTCAGGTATGAGGACTTGAAACCTTTCTGGAGAGGTTAGTGTTTGCTTGTTTGTTTGGTCCTAAGAAGTTCACCTACATCCTGTTAGTTTGAAGCATGATTTTGTATTTGTCTTTCTTTGGGGGGATAATTATGGTTAGGAGATACATAAGTCTCAAGTTGAAAAAGGTGAGGTGGGTTGTTTTACAATTTTGTCAACTTAACTAAATGAAACAGTATTTCCTATAACTTCTTTCCTTCTATGGTTTCAGGTTAGAATTGTGTTGAGATTTAGCTAAACAACTCCATAATATTGTGGCTGTGGCATCCATTTTGTATAGGTAAGTAGACCGTGGGGGCCTTAAACTGACAATAGCCCCACCCCATCCCCTTAGCACATGATCTGGAAAACAGTCACAAGCAAATATGTTGTGACTCCAGATATCCTGATATGACTCCCAACTTCCCTGTAATAAGCACTCTCCCCTGCTTCCTAGGGCCTTCCTTTTGTACCCCTTAGAAAAGACTCCCCTGGAAGTTTACAGAAAATCCACCTTTTTGAGGGGGTTGAATTGATCAATTCAGCTTTAGCCAGGGAACTGCAAAGCACTCCACCTGTGCTGCTGCTGCTGCTGCTAAGTCGCTTCAGTCGTGTCCGACTCTGCGCGACCCCATAGACGGCAGCCCACCAGGCTCCCCCTCCCTGGGATTCTCCAGGCAAGAACACTGGAGTGGGTTGCCATTTCCTTCTCCAATGCATAAAAGTGAAAAGGGAAAGTGAAGTCGCTAGTCATGTCCGACTCTTCGCGACCCCATGGACTACAGTCCTCCAGGCTCCTCTGTCCATGGGATTTTCCAGGCAAGAGTACTGGAGTGGGGTGCCATTGCCTTCTCCGACTCCACCTGTAGGTCTTAGTAAAGGCACATGCCCCGAATTCTGCCCCACTCTGTCTGTCTGTGCTATGCCTTGATATCCCTGTGAGAACCCTGGAGGCATGCTGTGCACGTCCTCCAAGATCTGTAAGTTATAATGTTCCCTATCTCTCTTCTCTTGTGATCTTTCTTGGACTATGACTCACCAGCAACACCCCAGGGCACTACTAAACAAACTTTAAACTTAGCAAATTCACAACAGGTTGGCTACAAGAAAAATTTCTGTGAGATTTGGAAAGTTGGAGTAAAAAAGCAGTCAATCCACTCTGAAGGTCAATGTTTGGCACCTTGCAATGATGCAGTCAGAGAAGGCAATGGCACCCCACTCCAGTACTATTGCCTGGAAAATCCCATGGACAGAGGAGCCTGGTGGGCTGCAATCCATGGGGTTGCGAAGAGTCGGACATGACTGAGCGACTTCACTTTCATTTTTCACTTTTATGCATTGGAGAAGGAAATGGCAACCCACTCCAGTGTTCTTGCCTGGAGAATCCCAGGGATGGGGTCGCACAGAGTTGGACACGACTGAAGTGACTTAGCAGCAGTAGCAGTAGCAGCAATGATGCAGTGTTTACCTCAGTTATGAGTTAGTGATGTAACTCACCCTACTACATGTAGCATGTAGTTAGTGATGTCTTGTTGGAATAGAGCCTGCAGTCCTTTGAGCTACCAAAAGTCTCCTCAGGCTTGTTTTGGGGTCAGATGAAGGCGCAATCTGGTGGCAAAAGGCATCAAATAAAAGCTTGAATTAAGAAATTTTTTAGCTAGAAGCACTGAAAGGCTTATGTCACTCATATATGTCTCCAAATATGTCACTAAAATAAATACCAATACTAATTTTTAAAGTAAACAGAAGATACCAAAACTAAATTCTGATTATTTCTAAGATAATTATTTCAATAAATGAAAGCAGTATATTAAATACCAAACTCTTTCCAATTATCTCTATCCCGTCTCTCTCCTTTGGATTTTCCATACATGGTTAGGCTGGTGGAAATTGTAGCAGATTGACTGTAAACGTAGCTCTAATTTTGTCTCTGCATTTGTGTACCACCTTTGCAATGGGACAGTGCATCTCCTTCCAGGGAGAGGAGCAGTCTTTTTCCCCTTCCTTGATTCCAGGCTGGGCTCTCAGTAAACGTTGGCCAATGAATGACAGTAAAATGACATGGTGCTCTCTCTGAGCTCGGGTCTCTAACGTCTCTACGCTGCTTCTCTTTCTCAGTGGTCTGGACACACCTGAGCTAGTCTGCGTGGACGTAAAGACCCTGCAGAAAAGAGGTCAATTGCCTGAGTAGAAGCCTCCAAAAGCTGTTTAGCACCAGCAGACAGACAATATGTGAGCAAGCATAGCCAACATCACCAGAACAGCCTACCTAACCCACAGCGGGCCAGGAGGTAAGAATATACCCAAGTGACACCACGAAAGCGCTATCACCATAGACTCATGAGTGATACACATAGACTCTTGAGTGATTAAAAACTGGTTTTTGTTTTAATCCTCTGGGTATTAGAGTGGTTTGTTATACCCCAGTAGTTGAGAAATAAAGAAACCCAGCACTAGAAATTGTTGGGCTGGACTGTATACGAAAGAGAATGATTAACCTATGAAGAGATTGGAAAATCACTCTATCAAAATGGATTGGAAGAATTAGGATATTTAGCATAGAGAGGAAGAATTTTAAGAAAGACATGGCGGCTCCCCTCAAATAACTGATGAGCTGTTATGTAAAAGGGAGTTATGTTTACTTAGTATAAATTCAGAAGATAAAATGGTAAACATTTTCGGATATTAGAAAATGAGAGGCATTGTAATAGAGGTACTTCCCTGGTGGTTCAGATGGTAAAGAATATGCCTGCAATGTGAAAGGTCCAGGTTTGCTCCCTTGGTTGGGAAGATGCCCTGGAGAAAGAAATGGCAACCCACTCCAGTATTCTTGCCTGAAGAATTCCATGGACTGAGGAGCCTGCTGAGCTAAAGTCCATGGAGTTGCAAAGAGCCAGACACAACCGAGTGACTAACACATACACACATTGTAATAGAGAGAAATAAACTGTAGAACTAGGTCAAATTTTCTGATGGGTTTGGTGCCTTACAATGCAGTAATTTTTCTCAATTAGGAATGTTCATACAGAGTGGATGACCTTTACATGGGTTTGTTTCAAGAGGCAATTTCTTCTTTAGCTTGGAGTTTTGATTAGGTGATGTAAGATTAGTTTTATGCCAAAATTTCATGAGTGGTGAGATTTTATATTTCCTTTAATTAAATATACTTTTAATGATTAGCATTCAAAATTTTATATTGTTTAAATACCAGTAGTCTATTTGTTGTGTTTTACATTCATGTTGATTGGAATTGATGATACCATAGCCACACTCTGCATGGAATAATCTGAAAACTATCTATCACTTTACCATCAATAGAGTTGTTTGTTAAAATGTGTTCTGGGTTCCAAAGAATTTACTTTAAAACAAACTATTGGGTAACAATGAATTTTGAAACCCCAAACAAAAAAATTCATACAGAAATAATAAGAGAAATTTATTTCTATTCTTTTATTGAACAAAGTTTGAAACATATTCTGTAACATAAAAATTACATCTTCACAATTTTCTTTCTTTTTCTTTTTTCTTTTTTTGTGCCTATGCCACTTGGCTTGTGGGATCTTAGTTCCCTGACCAGGGGTTGAACCCGAGCCCTTGGCAGTAAAAGTTTCATTGATTTCTTATTATTTGCTTGGCATTGATCTAAGCACTGGGGATATGTCAGCTAATGAGTGTAGACTTACTCTCAGGAAACTTATGTTCTAGGAGGATGAAAAACAGTAGCCAAACATAAATTCTATATAGTGAGAGGTAGTGATAGCGCTGAGAAGAAAATTAAGGCAGGACAAGGAGACATAAATTAATGAGGGAGGGGGTCAGTCATGTAGATGAGTGTTCAGAGGAATCCTTTCTGGGGAGGGGACATTTGAGCCCAAGACTGACCAAAGCTAAGCAGCAAACCCAGTAAGAGAGGGAAACCGTTTATCAAACAGATGGGAGTTCTTGGAAACAAGTTTTTCTAGGCATACTCCAAAAAAATGCAAGAAAAAGAAATGTGCTGAAATGGGGTAAGAAAAAGAAAGCATTAGGAAGAAATTAGGGTAGTGGCCAGTGGCCAGGTCGCATGAGGCATCGTGGGTAAGACCTTTGTATTTTATTCAGAGCATGATGTAAAGCCATCGGAAAGTTGAGACTGGGCACTTGGCAGGCTATGTGATATATATTCTATTTCATATAGTTCACTCTTGCCTTTTAGAGAAGATAAGCTATGAGAGGGGTTGGGAGGGGGGCAGAGCTCATTATTTCTTGGCCCAATTGCTTTCATATCCACAGTCTCATTTTTTGAGTTCTCTTCTATATAACTGGAGGAATGGGATGGATGCTTGGTGCTTTACTTTATGGCTTCCTTATGACATAGCTGGGCAAAACACTAGCTGGTAAAGGAAAGAGAGAACCCAGGTCATTTTAAAAGAACTTTCTGTCTGCTTCATCCACTAATTATGATCTGAGTGAATTACAGTGGTTCTGCATCAGCAATGAATATACTTTTGGGTTTAGGTTGTGCCACTTCATTTCCCTATGGATGGGAAATTCTCTAGAGTGATTTGTCTAGTTAGACTTTGATTGAAACAAGGGGTGAAAGGTGCCGCAGGATGACTGTCAGACTATGCCAGTCACCTAGACAAGAGAAGAACAAGTTGAACAAGTTCCTATAACAACCATAGACAAGAAAAAATGATGAGATTTGGAATCTCCTTTGAAAGCAGAACTTACAGGGCATGTGAAAAGATTGGATGACTGGTGAAATCAAATAAAAGAAGTTTTAAGTTTTCAAAGTTTAGTTTGAAAAATGGGGTAAAGGCAATATCATTGATAGATATGGGGAAGAATGAGGAGGGAAAAACACTAGACCATTCAGGTATGACCTAAATCAAGTCCCTTTCAATTATATAGTGGAAGTGACAAATCGATTCAAGGGATTAGATTTGATAGAGTGCCTGAAGAACTAGGGACAGAGGCTCATGACATTGTACAGGAGATAGTGATCAAGACATTCCCTAAGAAAAAGAAATGCAAAAAGGTAACATGGTTGTATGAGGAGGCCTCATAAAGAGCTGAAAAGAAGAGAAGTTAAAGGGAAAGGAGAAAAGGAAAGATATATCTATTTGAATGCAGAGTTCCAAATAATAGCAAGGAGAGATAAGAAAGCCTTACTAAATGATCAGTGCAGAGAAATAGAGGAAAACAATAGAATGTGAAAGATGAGAGATCTCTTCAAGAAAATCAGAACATTTTATGTAAAGACGCAGAGAAGGCAATGGCACCCTACTCCAGTACTCTTGTCTGGAAAATCCCACAGATGGAGGAGCGTGGTGGGCTGCAGTCCATGGGGTTGCAAAGAGTCGGACACAACTGAGTGACTTCACTTTCACTTTTCACTCTTATGCATTGGAGAAGAAAATGGCAACCCACTCCAGTGTTCTTGCCTGGAGAATCCCAAGGACGGGGGAGCCTAGTGGGCTGCTGTCTATGGGGTCGCACTTCGGACACAACTGAAGTGACTTAGCAGCAGCAGCAGCATGTAAAGATGGACACAAAAAAGGACAGAAATGGTATGGACCTAACAGAAGCAGAAGATATTAAGAAGAGGTGGAAGAATACACAGAAAAACTATACAAACAATTTTTTTAGTGACCCAGATAACCATGATGGTGTGATCACTCACCTACAGCCAGACAACCTGGAATGTAAAGTCAAGTGGGCCTTAGGAAGCATGACTATAAACAGAGCTAGTGGAGGTGATGGAATTCCAGTTGAGTTATTTCAAATCCTGAAAGATGATAAAGATGATGCTGTGAAAGTGCCGCACTCAATTTGCCAGCAAATTTGGAAGAAAATTCAGCAGTGGTCACAGGACTGGAAAAAGTCAGTCTTCATTCCAGTCCCAAAGAAAGGCAATGCAAAAGAATGTTCAAACTACCACACAGTTGCACTCATCTCACATGCTAGCAAAATAATGCTCAAAATTCTCCAAGCGAGGCTTCAGCAGTACATGAGCCGAGAACTTCCAGATGTTCAAACTGGATTTAAAAAAGGCAAAGGAACCAGGCATCAAATTGCCAACATCCATTGGATCATAGAAAAAGCAAGAGAGTTCCAGAAGAACATCTACTCTGCCTTATTGTCTATGCTGAAGTCTTTGACTGTGTGGATCACACAAATTGTGGAACACTCTTAAAGAAATGGGAATACCAGACCACCTTACCTGCCTCCTGAGGAACCTGTATGGAGGTCAAGAAGCAACAGTTAGAACCGGGCATGAAACAATAGACTGGTTCCAAATTGGGAAAGGAGTACGTCAAGGCTGTATATTGTCACCCTGCTTATTTAACTTATATGCAGAGCACATCATGCAAAATGCTGGGTTGGATGAAGCACAAGCTAAAAATCAAGATTGCTGGGAGAAATAGCAATAACTCAGATATGCAGATGATACCACCCTTGTGGCAGAAAGTGAAGAAGAACTAAAGAGACTCTTGATCAAAGTGAAAGAGGAAAGTGAAAAAGTTGGGTTAAAACTCAGCATTCAAAAACAAAGATCATGGCATCCAGTTCCATTACTTCATGATGGGGAAACAATGGAAACAGTGAGAGACTTTATTTTGGGGGGGCTCCAAAATCCCTGCAGATGGTGACTGTAGCCATGAAATTAAAAGACACTTGCTCCATGGAAGAAAAGCTATGACCAACCTAGACAGTATTTTAAAAAAGCAGAGGCATTACTTTGCTGACAAAGGTTCATCTAGTCAAAGCTATGGTTTCCTTTGTAGTCATGTATAGATGTGAGAGTTGGCCTATAAAGAAAGCTGAGCACCAAAGAACTGATGCTTTTGAACTGTGGTGTTGGAGAAGACTCTTGAGACTGCAAGGAGACTCTTGAGACTGCAGTCAATCGTGAAGGAAATCAGTCCTGAATATTCACTGGAAGGGCTGATGCTGAAACTGAAGCTCCAATACTTCGGCCACCTAATGTGAAGAACTGACTCATTGGAAAGGACCCTGATGCTGGGAAATAGTGAAGGCAGGAGGAGAAGGGGACAACAGAGCATGACATGGATGGATGGCATCACCGACTTGATGAACATGAGTTTGATCTAGCTCCTGGAGCTGGTGATGGACAGCGAAACCTGGCATGCTGAAGTCAATGGGTTCACAAAGATTCAGACATGACTGAGTGACTGAACTGAACTGAACAGAGGCAGAAAGAGATTAAAAGGGAAGGTAATAATCAATCAAGAATTTTGTTTGGTAAAAGTCGACCTGATGTGACTGTTTTATGTATAGAGGGCGTTCAAGTTGAAAGTTAAGAATATAAATCCAGGGTTTGGAAAATCTCTTCAGTTTAGAGATATGTTAGATGGATGGGTGGGTTTGGATTGTTGGTATAATAAATTCATGAAATTTGAAGAGACATCCTAGGAACTGGCAAAACATAGAGAACAATCAATAACTGAAGACTAAGCCCTAATGCACTCATATTAGAAATTAGAGGGACAAAAAGAAACCATCATAGGAGATTGAAAAAGCATGATTTGTGAAGCAGAAGGAAAAAGGGAAAAGTAGTATTCTTGGAAGTCAAGTGAAGAAAGCTTTGATACCTGTGATATTCAGCTGATGAAATTTTTGTGTCATTTACATCCTCCCTACTTTTCTCTCTTTTTCTATCTCTCCTTTGCTTCTTATTTTTTCCATTTCTTTGTTCAGTTATTTAATCAATATAAGCTGAGAGTTTGTTGAATGTACTAATTCAACATTCAGAATGTTGAATTCAGAATTCAGATACTGGAGGCCTTGAATAAGAATTGTTAATAGTAGTCTCTTGGACAAGAGTCAATTTTCACAGACTATTCTCTTACATGAAGAATGATAAAGTTTATTTTTAGAAAACAAGGCATAACTTAACCTAGAAAACAAACCCATTGTCCTACATTTTAGGAAAAGAATGAGATTTTTACCTTGCTATACACTTTATTTGCATTTACCCATACAAAAATATGTATATCTGCATAAATATTTTACTTTCAACACTACCATATTTACTCACAGCATCTTGCAAAGAAAATGTAAAATAATGTTTTCTCATTCTCTAACTTAACTAACTTAATTTTTTTTTGCTTGGAAATGGCAAACGCAATAGAGAATCTTCTGCAGAGCTCCTTATTCCTTTGTGACAATCTGAGGGTTAAATTAAAGGAGACTTTAGCTCCTTGTCCTTGGCTCAGAGAAAAGCTACATGTAACCTCCATTTATTTCATCATATTCTTTCTGCTCTTTCCTCTTTTAGGACTAGCATGTAGCCTTCATTTTTCTTATCCGCAGCCAAGATGCACTCGAAAGTGAAGGGATATCTAGAATATGGTTTGAATCTAATTCTTAAAATCAAAGGTAGGTAAGCTCCAAGGTTAAAATTGGAAAGCTCAGGAAATCCTAAGTGCAAACACCACCTTTCAATCAACTGCAAATCATTTCCTGCTCCCTTGTCTCTGAAATGCAGGATTGCAGCCTCACTGCAATTTTTCTTTCTAAATTAAGAAGCACATTTCAGGTGTCTAAGAAGCAGCTGAGTGAGGCAAGGGATTTTAGAACTGGATTCCATTCAACTCTGCTACTGGTTCATTTTATCATTACTTTTTCACAAGTGGGGGTGAGAATTTTAGAATTTAATGAAGGTCATTAAAGGAAAAAATGGCAGAAAATGGAACTGGATGTTTTAGAGTAAAAAATAGGAAAATTGAGAAAGTATAATATGCTATTAAAATTCTATACTTTTAATTCATTTTCCCCAGCATAATTATGAACTACACATGACAAATAAGATGCATTAAAGAGACTGAGCCCTATAAAATAATTATATTTAACTACAGAACTTAACCACAGAACTTTTTGTATTCAATCTTTTTGAAACCATTAAAAGCTTATGCTTATATGTTTATAGTCTTTAATCACTGAAATTGGGAATTAAATGCAGCACAAAAGACAAGAACCAGAACATGGTATTAACTTACTGTTAGCTCATGGGAATAGCCAAGCCTCCTGAATAAAATTCAAAATATGTATTTTAGCCTTTTAATATCAGCAGGTGCTCTTGTGGTTCAATTTATTCCTGAAGAATGTATACTCAGAGTGTGCCTAAAGAAATTCAATCCACAGGAGATTTTAGTGACCTCAGACAAAAATAGCTATATTTAGCTATGTTTAAAAAAGATCAGACAAGGGAATAATCTTTCCACCTTAATTTCTCTCATTAGAAACCATATGTAGCAGAGACCAAGAGCTTTTGTAAGGCTTTCCTTCTGGCCAGTTTGCTTGTATAGTGATGATGTATGGCAAATGATCTCCAGGGAAGGTCAAAGAGTCAAGAATTAAAACCAAGATGAACAAAAGGGGAAAAAAGAGAGAGAAAGAACACACAGAGACTTGTAAATACCTAAAAGAATAGATAAAGATTGGAATTTTGTTATTGTATTTATTCATTAGGGAATTAATGCCATTCTGAGATGACGTGGCTATGCCTCATTTAGGCCATCTTGAGGTTTGAATCCCAACTATAGTATTAGAGTTACTCATCCCTTACCATTGAGTGTCACTGGTTTTCATTTCTTAATAATGCGAAAACATCAGAGAAGACAGTGAGCTGCTTTCAGGTGTGTAAGAGGAAAAGGAAACATGTCTATTAGCACTGAGGATCATAAGTAGACGCTGGCTGTGAAAGGCAGACTCTATGAGGCCATGTGGTCCCCGACTCCTCATTCTCACATCTTTATGTAATCCTTTGCTTTAAGTTAGGCTGGGTTTGGTTACTTGCTTCTAATGAACTGAATACAGCAGAGGAGATGGGATGTCAATTCAAAGATCAAGTTTTAAAAAAATTGTGGCTTCCATTGTGGGATCTTTCTCGCAGAATCTGTACTCTGGAGGGAACTAGCTGACATGATATGAGAAGCCCCACTGAGAAAGTCACATGGCAAGGAGCTGATATTTCCAGACTTCACCTAGCGAAGACCTGAGACCAGTGAATAGCCCCCTGGGGGGACTTCAAAGTGGATTTCCTTCCAGTTGAGTCCTAAGATAACTGCAGCTCCAGAAAACACCTTGATTGTAGACTCCTGGGAGACTAAGTCATAAACACCCAACTACGCTACGGTAAGATTCTTGATTCACAGACAGAATTCATGTTTTTAAATTTGTTAAGTTTTGGGGTCATTTGGGGTAAATTTGGGGGTAATCTGTAGCCAGCAATAGATAACTGAAATAGCATCTTTCAGATTTTCCACTGAGTTTTCCATTCTACCTTTCCTTGATAAAATATGGAATTTATTTCCATTAAAAATTATTTAAGATAATTATTTTCTAATGAAATAAAGATATGGAAATATTGCCCACCATATACAGTAGCTCATTCATTTATTATGTATTATTTTGAAAAAAAATCTCTTTAAGATCTCTGTGAAATAATAATTCATTTCTGAATTCTGGACTCCATTTTCCACCCTCCTCTGCATCCATTTAGTCCAGCAGAGAGACATCATTGAATTTAACTATCAATTAACATGGAAATGGCAACCCACTTCAGTGTTTCCCTGGGAAATCCTATGGACAGAAGAGCCTGGTGGGCTACAATCCATGGGGTCACAAAGAGTCAGACAGGACTAAGTGACTAAACTTAAAAATATATACTTTTAAAGGGGTTGAAATCTATTCATCTGTTTTTTTATTAACAGTAAGAGTTTATGATGAACTCATTTTTCCATTAAATTAGGCAGCATAATATGAAATGGGATAGAATGATTTCAGGAAAATTATGAGTAACCTTAGCTAGAATTAGCCTAATAAATATAATTTGTCCTTCTTTATTTTTCCTTGTTTATGATATTATTTATTCTTTATTTGTGCTATTATAATTTGTCTTAGAAAGAGAGGTACCTAAGATGAATATTCTGAAAAATCTTTGCTAAAATGATAAGAAAAAATAATAATTTTCTAACCTTTTTTCCAACTATGTAGGTATAAAATCTTTCCAATGGAAGAGAATCATTATTTTTTTTTGCAGTAGCAAAATAATTTTCTCAGAAAAGAAAGTATTTTGTCCACAGACAAACTAACTTGTGCATAATCCTTTGACAAAGGCACTCTGCAGGGGAGGGAAGAACCATACTACATCACAAGGGGGCATCTAGTGGGATAATGGCTGGGTGTCTCCTCCTTGCCATTTTAACTGACAAACCTTTAGCTAGATTAACAAAGAAAAAAGGGAGAATACTCAAATAAATAAAAGATGAAAGAAGAAATATTATAACTTATGCCACAGAAATAAAAGGAATCATAAGGTCAAACCAATCAATCCTAAAGGAAATCAACCTTGAATATTCATTGGAAGGAATGATGCTGAAGCTGAAACTCCAATACTTTGGCCACCTGATGTGAAGAGCCAACTCACTGGAAAAGACCCTGATACTGGGAAAGATTGAGAGCAGGAGGAGAAGAAGGCAACAGAGGATGAGATGTTTGGATAGCATCATAGACTCAATGGACACAAGTTAGAGCAAACTCCAGGAGATACTGAAGGACAGAGAAGCCTGGCATGCTGCAGTCCATGGGGTTGCAGAGAGTTGGACACAACTTAATGACTAAACAACAAAACCTTCTATAAACAATTATATGCCAACAAACTGGGTATCATAGAAGAAGTGGATACTTTCCTAGAAACATAAAACCTATCAAGACTGAATCATGAACAAAGTTGAAAGTCTGAAGATAACTGATGTACAAGAAAGGAGATTGATTTAGTAATCTAAAATCTCTTAACACAGAAGAGTTCAGGTCAGATAGTTTCACTGGTGAATTTTACCAAACGTTTAAAGAAGAATTAATACCAAGTTTTCACAAATGCTTCCAAAAAAACTAAAGCAGTGAGAATAATTACAAAATCTTTTATGAAGCCAGCATTACCCTGACTGAAAAGATGGGTAGAGACACCGTAGGAAGTATCCCTTTGTGTCCTGAAGTAAGTGTCCTGGATGCTACAGCTTGGCATCCCCATGTTGGCTAGTCAGTGGTTGTTGTATGTCCTCCTCTTTAGAGGGAGCTGAAGTTCTCAGGCACCTTCTAGTGAGATAGTTCCTGCCAGTCAAAGATGATTCTCTGGAAAAGTGTGTAGTTGTACCTCCTAATGGTCCACACTCACAGCTAATAGTGATAAATGCATTGCCTCAGTAAAGCGAATCTCGGCAAATTGAGGCTCTCTCAAAAGGGAGTTGATAAGCCTGAGTCAAATCTTGATTTTTTTCTGTATTCATTTTATTCCAGCAGCTAATATTCACATTTCCTGAGTTTGCATCAGCCTAAGATCAACCTATGTATTAGATTCTCATCTTGAGTAATGGTAACTCAAATAAGGGAAACGAGGAGAAATTAAGGAAGCTTTACATCAGTAGCACCTTTATCATCAACAGCAGTATTTTATGGCTGGTCCTACTTTAATTGGGTGTCACAGTTGCCAGTCTCTGGGCTTATGCCTTTCCATTATTAATTTCTTATAACTAATATCCAGAATTATACCATATTCTGTATTTGTTGTGCCTCCAATCCATCTTTGCTACGAGAGTCCACTCATATCTTGGTGTTTAGGCCTTCATTCAATGTTTACCCTACCCTTTTGGATTTTGTCTAAAACTTACCTCCTTATGCTTAAATCCTGTTTGTACTATTTCCTCTGTTAGGAATTAATATTTCCCTGTGCACAATTAAACCATATATTTAGTCTCAAACACATTACCCAATCCTTTGGAACTGCTAGACTCTAGGCTCAGGCTCCCTAGGTCCTACACCCAGCAACTCTCAGTGATGACAGTATCTTTCTTTTCAGAGGCCAAATTATGTTGGAGAGGACACTAATTTATAATTGTGAATAGCCATAAAATATTCTGAGATGCAGAGTATTCAATTATACAGAGAAGGGTGTTCCTACATTTTTAAACCCTTTGGGGACTCTTTACTTGCCCATTGCAACTCCCATAAGTGTCAATAAGACCACAGACTGCAAATTAGAAAGTGAGAAACCACCTCTCGAGACAGCTGAGGTCTGGGTGAACTGCGAGGAAATGCCTTTACCTGAAAGCCAAATAATCATGGTGAAAGGACAAGGAGCTCTGGTGAGAATTCATCGAGAGTTAGGGGACCATGGATTTTATAAAAATAAATCTTTCACTTTCTAATATCTTACATTGAGTACATAGGTGTTATTTTTACTTTAAAAAATCTTTCGTGAACTTGAATTTGGATTTCCTTATAGGGAATAGTAGCAATACTAATAATAGCAGCAAAATATAACAATAATAATAAAAGATGAAGCAACAGCTGCTGTCACTGTCACTAAAGAACAAAAATAAAACAAAAGAACAAAATACAAGGACAACAACAATGGTGAATAGAGGTAGTAGCAATTGTAATAATAAGAAAGAGAAAAAGGAGAAATGGTAATAATAAACAGTAAATCCCACAGCATCCTGACTTCTCTATTGAATTCTTTTTGTCCGAGTTGCTAGCGCACTTCTACATGAAGAGAGCTTATTATGTGTCAGGCATGCTGTATAATGGAGACACATACAAAAAATTCATGAGACATTTTTCTTGTAATTATTGGGCTTAGAGTTTAGTAAGGGGAGGTGAAACATGGTAAAAAAAAAACTGCCTGTTATAAAATGTTACATCTGAATTATTGTGTCCCCACAGAGGAACAAGACAGGAAGTATGAAGGCATGAACTCTACATGTGTCAAGTAAAGAAAGCTTTCATAGAATAGCTGATTCAAGGTAACTCTTTTAAAACCTTTCTTCCTGTTCTCTTAAGTTTTTCATTAGGTAAAGCAAATAAGTATTGTTTCTATTGCCTTTGTTGATTTAGGAGAGAAGAAATATAACTAAGTTAGCTCTAGAGGTAAAGAAAAGAAAAGGTAATATATGGCACTGTGTTGATATGGAGGTGGTGGTGATATCTGAGGTGTTGAACCAAAATACAAAGGCTTTGAGAAAAGAGAGAAAACGTTTGCATTAGAGAAGGCTTCAGAACGATCCTCTTGACTGAAATGGCAGGATTACTGCCTGAAAGCAGATGTTATGCCTAAAGTTATTAGTCCTGAAAAGAGAACTACTGCTGGACCAAAAATTACAAAATTGCTAATTATTCTTCTCTTTGAAGTTGTTAGAAAAATGTGTTATTTTGCCTAACGTATTCAGGAAACCAAACCATTACTGCTTGCGAATAGTACGGGTCTTTCTGAAAGCTGAATGAGCAACTTTCATTAGAAGATAAGTTCCCCTGTGTGCATAGCGTTTACTGTCTGGTAAGAGAGACACAATTTAAAATTATACAATGTGCACACACATAGTTACATACCTATGTGACTTGTCTTTTGACATACGACTTGTGCTTTAACTCATCCAGAGTATCTTAATGGAGATCCTGCCTTATACTGGAACTGTTAGATTCAATGGGAAATGTAAGAATGAATCAGAAAGATTCCACTCTGCAGAAAATGTCAGTTCAACTGGATGAATAGGGCACAATCTGCTGCTGCCCCTGCTAAGTCACTTCAGTCGTGTCCGACTCTGTACGACCCCATAGACGGCAGCCCACCAGGCTCCCCGTCCCTGGGATTCTCCAGGCAAGAACACTGGAGTGGGTTGCCATTGCCTTCTCCCATGCATGAAAGTGAAAAGTGAAAGTGAAGTCGCTCAGTCGTGTCCGACTCTCAGGGACCCCATGGACTGCAGCCTACCAGGCTCCTCCGTCCATGGGATTTTTCAGGCAAGAGTACTGGAGTGGGGTGCCATTGCCTTCTCCGAATAGGGCACATAACTAATGATAATTCAAAATGTAGAAAAGGTAAATGCCATAAGAATGTAGATAGGGTTCCTGAGAAGAGTTTACATTTTAGTGAGAGAAATAAATACATTCCGATGGAGAAATTGATAAATGATCTAAATCTTGAATAGAGCTCATAGTTTGGATATGTGTGCAGGGGCAGGCCGAGTGTGAAGTGTGAATAAGGCAGTTTGTTAGTATGCTAGGGCTTCTGTAACAAAGTACCACAGACCAAGGGGCTTAAACAATAGCAACTTATTTTCTCACAGCTCTGAGGACTAGAATTCTGAGATAAAGATGTCGGCAGGGTTAGTTCCTTCTGAGGGCCACAAAGGAAGGTTCCGTTCCAGGGCTGTCTCCTTGGCTTATAGATGGTTGACTTCTTCCTACATCTTCAAGCTGTCTTCCCTCCATACATGTTGGTATCCAAATTTTCTTTGTAAGATCATAGTCTTATTGGATGAGGGCATACCCTAATGACCTCATTTTAGATTAATTCTCTCTCTAACGATCCTGTTTCTAAATATGACCTCATTTTGAGGTAATGGGGTTAAGACCTCAACATATGAATTTTGGGGAAAACCTAATTCAGCCTGTAACTGGCAGTGAGGAAAAGCATTATAGGATATATAAAGAGAATGGTGACTTTTAGCTTGACTAAAATATGATTGCATAAACTAACTCAAAAATAAGGCTAGGCAAAAGACTGAAGCCAGATTGTATAGACTGAATATCAACCTAAAAGCTTGGACATGATTCCTCAAGCATTAGGGAACCAGAAATGAATCTAAGCAAGGGCGTAACATAATAAATACAAAATTATTGCATGTTTACAGTGAGCCAGACACCATACTAAGTGTTTTAACTTATCAACTCATCTTATTCTCATCTCATTTTGATCTTTACAGCAATACCTTTAATCAAGCGTTATTAGTTTCATTTTATAGAGTAATAAACTAAGGTCTAAAAAAATATTACAGCTTATGAATAACAGAGCAGGAAAACTTAAAGTCTTCAAAATCTGGCATCACATCTAGTAAGATATTTTTAATCTCAGACATTGTAGTTTTATCTCTAGAATTTCAATTTGTGTGTTTTTTTCAATATAACATCAGTGTGTCTGATTCAATTTTGGACATATGGAATATAGCTATTATAACTTTTTTAGATCCTTGTCTTGTAATTCTTATATCTGTCACCCAGTTGTGGGTCAGTTCCAAGTGATTGCTTTGTCTCTTTATCATTTCTCATATTTTCCTGCTTCTTTGTATGCCTGGTAATCTTTGACTGGATACCAGACATGGCAGGTTTTACCTTGTAGTATTCTGGATATTTTTTTATAAATATTTTGACATTGACTCGGGGATGTAGTCAAATTAGTTAGAAGTGGCTTGATCCTTTTTTGGATCTTGCCTTTAGCATTTGTTAGGTGAGGTGGAGGAGGGCTCAAATTAGGCCAAATTATTTCCCATTTCTGAGGCTAGACCCTCTCTGCACTTTCTACTCTGCTCCAGTCTTGAGATTTTTCCAGTCTGGCTTATGGCAACAGGCACTGTCCTCCCTGGGCTTCCCTGTTGGCTCAGCTGGTAAAAAATCCACCTGCAATGCAGGAGACCTGGGTCTAGTCCTCTGCAGTGATTTCCTGGCCTCAGGAAGTTTCCTCAGATGTATGTACTGATCAATGCATTGCTGACTGCTCAAGGGTACCATCTGCAAAGCAATGGATTTCTCTCCGTGTGTGTAGATCTCTACTCTTCAGCATCCATTCTGAAAACTCTAGACACTTTGATCTACACTTTGATACTTTGACCCATCTCTTCACCTTGAGGTATGCAAAAGACTTAGCACAGACTCCTTCCTACATCATAGCCTGGGAAGACTCCAAGACACTGAGCTGGAACACCTGTAGACCTCACTGCATTTGTCTCTGAGTTCTCAGGAATCATCATCCTTCATTTTCTGGTGCCCTATGTCTAGCAAGCTGCTACTTAAATATTTTGTATGGATTTTGTCTATTTCAGAATGAAAAGTAAATTTGACCATTTTCACGTGATCTCGATCAGCAACTAACATCAACCTAGGTGTTTTAATTTTAAAATTTTAGGATATAAGGTAGAAGAGTAACATGGGCAGTGGAGTCCTAAAATTAAAACACGTGTAAGGCAGGTCACCGAGAGAAACCTGGATCAGTGTAAAAAGGGAGGAGAAAGTAAAGGCACGTCACCAAGAGGTCACCAAGAGAAACATGGATGGTGTAAAAAGGGAGGAGCAAGTAAGGGCGACAAACATCATGGTCTCTTTTTCCAGGGGGAACAGCGGTGAGAAGGTGGTTGCTTCATAAGGCTGAACCGTGAGACTTACAGGAAACTAGGATTCCCACTCTGATCTAGAACTAGGTCTTCAAGGAGGAACCCTTCTTTCCGTCCTTTCCTCTTCCTTTTCTTTCCTACTGGTGTACAGGTTGGTCTCATAACCATTTCATCCTCATCTTTCCCTTGTCGTGAAAACACCGCTCTAAATGGGTAGGGCATCTGATATTATTTTAGTTGCCATTTAATGATAATTTCATATTATCACTTTCCTGTTGCTAATGTGCTGAAATGAATTTCAGTATCCCTTCTATATCTGCTAGAAGTCCACTTGTGAATATAATACTGATTAAGAGTGACATTATTCTGAAAGAGATGAGAATACCAGACCACCTGACCTGCCTTTTGAGAAATCTGTATGCAGGTTAGGAAGCAACAGTTAGATCTGAACATGGAACAACAGACTGGTTCCGAATTGGGAAAGGAGTACGTCAATGCTGTATATTGACACCCTGTTTATTTAACTTATTTGTAGAGTACATCATGAGAAACGCTGGGCTGGAAGAAGCACAAGCTGGAATCAAGATTGCCGGGAGAACTATCAATAACCTCAGATATGCAGATGATACCACCCTTATTGCAGAAAGTGAAGAGGAACTAAAAAGCCTCTTGATGAAAGTGAAAGAGGCGAGAAAGTTGGCTTAAAGCTCAACATTCAGAAAACTAAGATCATGGCATCTGGTCCCATCACCTCATGGGAAATAGATGGGGAGACCATGGAAACAGTGTCAGACTTTATTTTTTTGGGCTCCAAAATCACTGAAGATAGTGATTTCAGCTATGAAATTAAAAGACACTCTTTGGAAGGAAAGTTATGACCAACCTAGATAGCATGTTAAAAAACTGAGATGTTACTTTGCCAACAAAGGTCTGTCTGGTCAAGGCTATGGTTTTTCCACTGGTCATGTATGGATGTGAGAGTTGGACTATAAAGAAAGCTGAGTGCCAAAGAATTGATGCTTTTGAACTGTGCTGTTGGAGAAGACTCTTGAGAGTCCCTTGGACTGCAAGGAGATCCAACCAGTCCATCCTAAAGGAAATCAGTCCTGTTCATTGGAAGGACTGATGCTGAAGCTGAAACTCCAATACTTTGGCCACCTCATGCAAAGAGTTGACTCACTGGAAAAGACCCTGATCCTGGGAGGGATTGGGGGCAGGAGGAGAAGGGGACGACAGAGGATGAGATGGCTGGATGGCATCAACGACCCGATGGGCATGAGTTTGAGTAAACTCCGGGAGTTGGTGATGGACAGGGAGACCTGGTGTGCTGCTATTCATGGGGTCTCAAAGAGTTGGACACAACTGAACTGAACTGAACTGAAGAGTGACATTATAGTCACCATCCTCAAGAATGATGTGTAAATAATTTTTAAAAATTAAATTATATTTAAATTATATTAGGGGATCTTGGTTTTTAAAATATAATTTAAAAATTTGACTTTTTTTAAGAGTGATTTTTTTCTGAATTATCACTTTGAGGAAATACAGTGTCCTCTCAATATCAGCTGGGATTGGTTCCAGGATCCCTGTGGATACCAACATGCCAAGATGCTCAAGTCTCTTATCTAAATTGGCATAGTATTTACAAATAATCTGCACACACTTTCCCATATAATTTAAATCATATCTAGATTACTTTAATACCTAATATCTAGGTTACTCTAATTACTTATAATACCTAGTTGCTTATAATATCTAACATAATACTTATAATACCTAATATCTAATACAATGTAAGCTCCATGTAAATAATCGTAAATATAATGTAAATGTTATGTGAGTAGTTGCTAGTCTGGGCCAAATTCAAATTTTGCCTTTTGAAATTTTCTGGAAATTTTTCTTGGAATATTTTTCATTTGTTGCTGGTTGAGTCTGTCGATGCAGAGTTCACAGATACTGAGGATTAAGTGGGTAGCATTTTGTATTCTATTATTTCTAGGCTCATATAGACCTGCCCTTATTCAGTATGTCTACTATATTTCTTACTAGTAAGTTTTTTAATAAAGGTTAGATGTATCTACATATACTGTATTTGTGTTGTTATTTAATCCCTAAGTCATGTCTGACTCTTTGGACCATGGACTGTAGCCCAGCAGGCTCCTCTGTCCATGGGATTCTCCAGGCAAGAATACTGGAGTAGGTTGCCATGTATACCTACCTCATTATTTGATATAATCTAGAAGTCTTCCAATGGGAGGGATTTGTTAAATTATGATTAAATTTGGAAATTGGACCTTATTTTGTTTTTCATTTAAATGAAGTTTTATTGAATGAAGACTATATCTTGCTCAATCGCAGAACTGTAATTTCTAAAACTTTACAGATGAATCATGTAAACACAGAGAGGTGTCAGTTTGGTAGGTCAAACATCTGAAATCTGGGAAAACACTTTTTGCTATTTTAAGGGGTTTTTTGTTTTCCCACTCATGAAACACTAAAGGCAGGATTAATTGAATTCCTATATAGTTAACAATATACAATTGATAGATATTGATAAAATAATATATTTGATATTTACTTAATATAATTAATGTTTATTATATTAATAGAAAGGATAGTTTTGATATATATATATGTATATATATCAATGTTTGAATGATTAACGCAAACATTCTTTGTCTTTACACACAGCATTAGAATGCTTCAACTTTCCCATTAATTTTCTTGTGTTCTACTCAATTAAGAGACTGTAATGGAAGTCTTTGGGGTACTTTTTTAAAAAATCACATTCTTCTAAAATGTCATGAAAAGTTTTGATACTTTAATGTATAAATGACACGTGAAATTATACAGCACAAGTCTTACACAAATAACACCAAAAGCTAACAGGTGATGTTTTTCTTGTTATCTTATATATGCTTATATTTTGGGAGGTTAGGTAATTGTGATATATTGACAAAATGAAAGTTTCACTGTTTTTTAAATTCTTTATTATCAAGACTTTAAATGTTATGTCATAGATGAGGGGGAGTGTAAGAAAATCATCCCGTATATACATTCCCAAACAGAAAATAAGGCAAAGGTACTTTGCTTGCTTATGTTTTTACTCCTCCCCTGCCTGTATTCTCTGTTCTGGTTGACAATGACTGATTGAATAGAATGGCCTAGAAGTGGGTCCATTTCCTTTGTGCCTTGTTCAGTGTGAAGATCTTACAGCCTGAAGCAATATCTCCTTTAGAAAACAGGTAATTACTTAGTGTGTCCATCCTGTGATTGCATGGGAGAATTCCAGGGTTTCGTAAAGGCAAAAATAATATTTTCAAATCCACTTTGAGGTCATTCAAAGCTCAATGCTAAGCAGAAGAAAAATTAAGCAGCCATAACTTTTAGATCCTAGACTGAAATATTCTACATAAGCTGAAATTTGAATTTTTCATTTCCTAGTTAATAGTCACAGACTAATAAAATACACTGCTTAAAGAATGAGAAAGATAAATATGATTTTTATACTTACTAAATAATAGCTAAGACTGAAGGAAACTATTAAAATCTTTATATTTTATAAGGTTACAATGTAATTAATTCATATAAATTTAGTGAATTAAAATTTTGCTTTTTCATTAGCAAACTTTCTTTCCTTCAGTCCACAATTGAATTTCATTTAGTCAGATTTTTAAAAAATTCCTATCCAACTTGAAAATTTTGATGTGACTTTGGTGGTGTATATTATTTCTTCAAGTCAATTGCAAGGTTTCCCAGGACCTATATATATAAAAATATGACAACTGCAGAACTAATTTAGCAGATTTGTTTTAAGTGGTGTATGTGTTGTGGGATTTGGGGATCAGGTATGGGGTGTGAATGCTGTAACATTCACTCTCAGGCTTGATATCTATTCACGTTCATGGTCATGCAGAAAACCAGACTGGGTCAGGCAAGAGCAAGGAGCTTTAGCACAGAATTAGAGAGCAATCCGGCTAACTCTCTAAGGGGAAAAAAAAAATCGAAGTGAAAAAAGAGGAGTTGTTGGGGGATGGGTAGAAGCGATAACACCACAGATGGAGAAAATAGTTCTTTTCAAAGATATCATCCTGGAGATTACTAATTTCTCTAAATATTGATGCTTGTGAAAATGAAAGTGCGTAATAAATGATTCAAAGGGCACCGGAAACTCTCAGGCACACATTTTTAATATCAGGTGGGGAAAAAAAGGTAGAATCTTGAGCGTGAAAAATATTTCATTACAAAAATATGATTTGTCCACGAGGCAGGTTTCTTTAAGCTCTCAGAGTTCACTGCACATCCTCAGCAATTTAGTGGGCTCTGCCGCAGAATCATCATAAATCAATGAGAGAATGTCTTGAGCCGTGGGGAATTAGCGGGCTTGCTTATGTATGAGGAGACTCATAGTACTTCCACTCGGAAACCTTTCATGAGACCACATGCTTACTTGTCTGAGACACACCTATGTCTAGGCAGTGGTAGCTTTGGCTAGATCATGTTGGTTTTCTCTGTATTTTCTCTGACTGAAGGAAAATTTTTCTTTAGCCAAATCCTTTCTCCTATTTGGACAGGGACCTCTAAATTAATTTCTAGTTGTATGAACCAGACCCAGTGCTGTAGATTACAATTTATGTTATCAGTGCCAGGATACATAAGAATTCAAATTTAAGAGAAGGTCGTGGAGGAGATCTATTTTTGAAATAATAGATATAATCAGAAATTCTCCAATGGACTCCACCAGGGGGCAGCTCCTTTGTGATATGCTCACAGTATCTGCCTCAGAGCCACACAGAGCTTGTCAGAAGCGTTCCCAGAGGCTACCCCTGCCCCTGTCACACTTCAATCTAACCCATCAGAAATCCTGCCTCAAATTCTTGCATTGTGCAGCATCACATATACCAGTAGAGGCACTAAAAGGAAAGCTAAATGTGGATCCTAGAAGAATTTTAGTACCAAGAAACTGGAAGACTGTTCTTAAAAGCCACCGAAATGCTAGGCTATTACATAAAAGCACAGAACCTCTTTTACTAGATAGTTTTTATTATTATTATTTCCTGAAAGGAGGTGAAATGATCCTGCAAGTGAAAATCTTCAAAGGAAAGAAAGTTACAATCCAAATAAACAAAACTTGGAAAAGGAGACTTTTAACATGAAGATTATTGAAAAGAGAGCAATGACTATTTTGACGGCACTAATCTCATTCAACAGTGGCTAACATTTAACAAAATTTACTGGGATAATACATTGAATGTGAAAGAGAGTAGTGAAAAAACTGTAAAACCACGCCATTATAGGAAACCAGGAAGTCAAAGAAGCAGCAAAGGGAAGTGCATTAACAATACCTCTCATGCTTGTACTGTGGTTTACTTTATGGTAATAAACCACTTTACAAGGTACCATCCCTATGATGTGTCCACATCTGATGTAGAATGACAATGGATAAACTTGCTTTTCCATTAAGAAGCTTGTGCATCCTGAGAAGGGCTTTACAATACATTAGTCAAGTCTACAACACCTGTGCTGTCAAAAAGTTTTTCTTTTCTAAATGTATAAATGCATGGTTGGAAAAAAAAAAACAAAACTCTCAACAAGTTGTTGAGAGGGATCTAGAAAGAGATGGGGTGAAAAAATGCCTGTGATTTTCTTCAAACTAACAAAAATTTAAATAACACTGTCTAATGTAATCAACAGACAGAAAGACATGTCTGGACAAGCATAAAAAAGTTATTGTCACCATGTAATTTCTACTCTATTGTACTAAATAATAATTGCAGTTAGCATATATCTGGGCTTCCCTGGTAGCTCAGCTGGTAAAGAATCCGCCTGCAATGCAGGAGAGCCCAGTTTGATTCCTGGGTCGGGAAGATCCCCTGCGGAAGGGATATAACTGAGAGCCTAAAACACGAACACATGGGTTGTAAACTGGGCATTATGACTGGTTTCAACCAAGGTGATGAGGTAATAGCCTAGGGATGTCCAAGTCAAAGAAATGGAGGAGTTTTGTGTCGCTGACACCTCTGAGTATGACGACAACTCTAAATGCCCCACCTGGAGTGTTTCATCACAGAGAGATTTCTTTTTATCTTGTTGAAGCCACTGTACTTTAGGGTATCTTATCACCATGGCATAGCCTGCATCCTAATATAATTGGACAAGCATAAAAAAAGTTATTGTTGCCTTGTAATTTCTACTCTATTGTACTAAATAATAATTGCAGTTAGCATATATGTGGGCTTCCCTGGTTAGTCAGCTGGTAAAGAATCCGCCTGCAATGCAGGAGACCCCAGTTCGATCCCTAGGTTGCGAAGATCCCCAGGAGGAGGGCATGGCAACCGACTCCAGGATTCTCGGCTGGAGAATCCCCACTGACAGAGGAGCCTGGTGGGCTAGAGTCCATGGGGCTTCAAGGAGTCGGACGCAACTGAACAACCAAGCACGGCACAGCATATATCTAAGGTAACAGAAATATTGCCCGGGTCCAGCTGCTGGTATCCTTAATTCTGAACTGCTCTTGGCCCTTAATTGGTTACTATGGAAAAACATGCTCAAATGTCTTAGTGACATGAGAGCTATTGATCTGCAGTTTCCTTTTCCCCTTCCAGTTTTATTGTGATATAGTTAACATAGCGCACTGTATAAGTTTAAGATGTAAATTTGACTTGCATAAACCATGAAATAATAACCACGATAAGTTTAGTGAACATCCACCATCTTATACAGTGTGTGTGCTCAATCGTGTCTAACTCTTTGTGACTCATGGACTGTAGTTCGCCAGGGTTCTCTGTCCATTGGATTCTCCAGGCAAGGATACTGGAGTGGGTTGCCATTTTCCTTTCCAGGGCATCTTCCTGGTCCAGGGATGGAACCCGGGTCTCCCACATTGCAGCCAGATTCTTTACCGTCTGAGCCACCAGGAAAGTCCTTATAAACCATAAGAGTGGTGAAAGAAGCCCCTATTTTTAAGGATGAATTCAGAGGTCACACACTTCAGTTCTTATGTATCATTGGTCAGAATTGGTCATGTGACCCTGGCTGTCAAGAAAGAAGACTGAAAGTGTCATAGATGGGTGACCCACATACTTGATCACAATGCCTATTTATAAAGATGAAAAGACAACGAATATTGGTGGAGGCAATTGGCAATCTCTTAAACAATAGTGTTTACATTTTGAAAGTATAGAAGTGTGACTGAGATAAACATAGGTGTCTTTATTTTAAAAATTCAAAATCTTTCATAAGATTTTATATCAATTCAAGTTTTATGTAACTAAAAGCTTCTTTTGATTGATATTTTCTGGATTTCAGACCCAAGTGGAGCACGGTCACTGGGGAGTTTGCAGCTACCCTACATGCATCTATAAAGATTTCCTTTTATATCTTTGAATCCTTCTACTTCATTTTGCGAATTTAGGTCATTTATTTCTAATTTTGTTTTCAATTAATGGTAGGAACTCCATTTTTTTTAATAATATTGAAAATGTGAAACCACTTTAATGACCAAATAGTGAATAATTCATCATTACCAACTGTATGCCCAATGATATTAATAGAGGAACAGATATACATTATCAAACATATTTCCAAGATCAGACAGTTTTTTGAGTTCTTTAAAATTTTTAAGGTAAATAATACTGGTGCTATATAAACAATTACAAAGCAGAGAGAAAGGTGGAAGATTCCAAATGATGCTACGTTCATTTTAGAAGATCCTCATACAAGTCCTGTTTCTTTCTGTACATGGTGGACACTCAATAAAACTTTAATGATGTGAAAGTTATTAATCATGCAAATAATTTTTCATAATTTTTAAGTTAGCTTCAAAATCCAAAGAGATATGGGTTCTATATATTAAGGATTATGATAACCATACATTTTCATTTTCAGTGGTGGGGACACATTCTATCAGGGCTTATTAGTTGCTTTGATTAAGTTATGAACTATATTTGCTGTTGTTCAGTCACTATGCTGTGTCCAACTCTTTGCAACCCCATGGACTATAGCATGCCAGGCTTCCCCATCCTTCACTATCTCCCGGAGTTTGCTAAGTTTCATGTCCATTGAGTCAGTGATGCTATCTATGAATTAGGTTATGACACTCCTAATTACTAAGAAACCACTCCAACTTAGTGATTTAGAATTAGACAACTTCTTACAGTCCAAAAATTACCATGCAACTGTTAAACAATCAAAATTTTACTTCCAAGAGTGTAAACATGTTTATCATTTTATCAATCACAAACTTAAGGTTAATCAACTTATTTTAAACCAGAGCACAAAACAAAACATAAAAACATGAATTTTTTTTCCCTTTTTTGTAAAATTTGTGTTGTTTATTTTCTTACACATTCAGAATTCTTCTTAGATATCCATGTTCAAACCTCATTCCTATCACTGCTCTGTTAAAAAGCCGTGAGGTGCTGAAAGGCCTGGTTTGTCTTGTCCTGATTGCTAGAACACTCTTTTACTTCCTCAGAAATCATCAGAATAGACCATTCTGAAATGAAAACTTCTCTTCATTATTTTCTTTGTTAATCTGACTTCTTTGAGCTTCATTTTGGGACTGGATTCTTCTGTCTGGTAACCTGAGTAACTAAACTTTGCTTTTACATTAGAACAAATCTCCCATTTGTCTTACTTTGACTTTTCAGGATCCTCTTATAGCTAGAGTCATGTGTCAGTGTAACTCAGCTAATGTTATAGCTTTTATAGTTGATTGAAAGATTTATAATTATTTTTAAATAAATGAAATGAATAAATAATTAACTCACATATACACCAACAAAGCATTATTTTTCAAGTAAAAATTCCATTCAAAATTAATGCATATGTATTTTATATTTTTTATAACTTTTAAAAATACTTTTAATGATTTATATCATTGTTCTCACAATAATAGCAACATAAGAAAGCATGCAAAGAAGATATTTATTATCCTTGCTTTGGAGGTAAAGCATTTGGGGCACAAAAAATTCAATAATGGGGCCAAGATTACTGAATAAATCAAGCCCATGATGGTATTAGGACTTAGGTCTTCTAATTATGACCTCATAGATCTTTCAATTATGACCTCATAGATCTTTCCACTAGATTGATAATCTCCAATTTTTTATGCCTTTATAAGTAAAATTCTAATTCAGTGTCACCCCCAATATATGTGTACTGATTTATTTATAAGTTACATGCAGGTGCTATTACATTAATTCAGTATGTATACTTTATTTAAAAAACAAAAGAAATGCAAAAAATATATGAATGGAAGAAAATAAAACTTTCAAGTTGGTGTTTTTTTTTTTTTTTAATATAGCCTACTGAATCATAAACTCTTCCCTCTAGGTAAACTCTACCTACCTCATTTGGAGTCCTATCCACGACCTCTTGCTGAGTTAAGACATTTGAAGTCTAAATTACACATGCAATATACTGATACCTGAAAGGACTAGATAAGAAAATGAGCACCCATTATTATGAAAATGTGTTTTCTCCTTTGTGTGCTGCTCTTGTTTGCATCTCTTCATTTATGCCTTCACTTTTTATTATTATGAAACAGAGACATATTTTTCCCTAGATACTGAGGACAACAGATATTAAAGTAGCAGCTTGAAAAAGTGTCCCCATGGCCCATTTACTAATGCCTTCGCCTCCAAATCATCTTGCTCTGAAAGATCTTATGGGTCTTTCTAAAATAAAAAAGGCAGTGCTTGTCTTTACCCAGAAGTGACAGAGGGGGAAGTTCAACTAATGGTAGGTGAACACCCTTGACACAGTAGAAGGACAGCTGTGTGTTAGGCAGCTGCTTTGGCACTGTACAGCTTCCTCACTTTCAAGCGAAAAGTGCTTCCACGAACAGCTGTCCAAAGTGCCGGATGAAGCCATTAGCCGCAAGCTTGTATAGTGCAAAATGAATGTGTTTCACTCCATTTGAGCTAAGAAAGGTTTGGAGCTTTGGTGACGTAAATTGGGCTCCATTATCACTTAGCAGCTCTTCTGGAATCCCATATCCAGTGAATAGTCTTTTAGACTGGACTGGAGAGAGAACATTTCATAATAGCCTGTGCCATTTCAAGAGATAATAAGAGTACTAATGACTATGTGCATGGTTTAGGAAAGCCTGCTTTCCACATTTGCTGTTTGTTTAGCTAATACAAGAGTTTTAAAGATATTTACGTAATATCCCTATTACTTTAGAAAACTATTCTTTAGCTGATATTACAAATCAGTCCTGATGTAATTACAGGACAAGCATTTTTTTTCAGATTTCACCATAATCCTTTGTAAAACTGTCAATCCCTTGTATCCACTGTCTTCAGTGAATAGTTAGCATGTTTCAAAAAGTGTAGAATACACTTTACAAATATTTATTACATCAATTAAATGGTCATATAACACTTCAGTTTTCTAATCATCTCTCTCTATATTACAGAACAATACTAGTAGGAAAAAACCCTAAAGGCACACTGTTTTATTTCCCTGTATGTATATTCAAATAATTAAACATGAACTTTCTTTCACTTTTGCCTGTGTCATTTCCAAGACCTCTAGGTACAATTTCAAACATTTTATTATAACACTTCTGTCATATTTATACATATTTACACTTATTCTTGGTGAGAAACTTAAAAAGCTATACATTAGTTTATCTCAATAATTTCCTTAAAAATATAGAAAATGCAAATCTCTCCCTTCTTCTCCCATTAATTCAAGTCTTCTCCCAAATGTTTTATGTATTTATTTGTTTCAACATTGCTGCTATCTTAGAGTCTTTGGGGTCAACATTTATTCTTCTTGGATAGCATGAGATTTAACATTGTTTCCTATATCCTTACTTTTTGTCCTTTTCCAGTGACTGTCAACTTTCTCTGAAAGTCTTTCATTATGGCACAGATTCAAATTTAACAATATTTTTTTGAAAGATGTTGTTGCTTTTCAAAACATGTATACTCACCATTGCTGGTAGCTTACTGAGTATAATTTCCACATTTTCTCTTTCCTTACCCTTTGGTTTCCATTTCCGGTAATGTCTCAGTGATCTGAATAACTCTTTCATGTTTGAATGCATAAAGTTCTATTTTGATGAGTATGGACAATCTTTAACATTTTTCTTGCACATAAGTTACTTAAGGACTTCCCTGGTGGCTCAGTGATAAAGAGCCTACCAATGCAGGGGACCTGGGTTTGATTTCTAGGTCTGGAAGATTCCCTGGAGAAGGAAATGGCAACCTACTCCAGTATTCTTGTCTGTGAAATCCCATGGACAGAGGAGCCTAGCAGGCTACAGCCCTGGGGTCTGTAGTCCTGGGCTGCAGCCAGATGCTTTACCCTCTGAGCCACCAGGGAAGCCCTCAAGATGCCATAGTGAATATTATAGTCATTCTACCCCAACACCTATCTCAGAATTTACACAAAATAGATACTCGATATATATTTTTCAAATAAAGATAGATCCAGCAAAAAAAAAAAAATTGAAAAAGATGCATTGATTTGCATATAGCCAAATATACATATTTACTAGCTAGACTAAAACTGCCACTGATGCCTCAAACTTCCTATTTTAGCAGTCATTCTGGCATAGCATCTAACTTAGAATTTCAACTAGAAACACTGCCTTGATTCCAACAAGAAACGTGACCATCCTTGTTCTCTGATGGGCACAGAAGAAAGTTCTATGAGTCTCCATAAACTTCTTCAGGATCTGTGAGAGTTGTCAGCATAGCGTTGTGCTCTGAAGCAAAGAAAACTGTTCGTTCAGCAGATTCTGACAGAGGCGAGGGACTATGTCAAGAGTAAACCCAGGGTACAAGTCAATGTCACTGGCTTAGCTTACTTAAGAGGACGCCCGGAGTGTTATCTACAAAATGGACAGAAATTAAAAGGAGGCAATCCAAGGAAGAAGTTGGTATATTCATAGTTTTGCCTATAGACAGCTTTAGATGGATTAGAGAGAGAAATATCCTTTTCATGTTAAAAAAAAATAAATACTGAGAGAAAACCTAGAAGGCAAGAGGTGATTTCTATTCTAAGTAAGGAAGTTGTCCAAAACTGTATCTTCCAAAATATCTTCCTGTGAAGATTAGCATAAAGAAAATTTCCATTAAATTTAAGAGGATGATACTGTGATTTTATTTGGGAATACATTCTTATGTCATAAAGCCCTTGAGATTATCAGATTGAATTTTAGCACTTTCAAGACTTTGAGACACTGGTTTTGCATTGTGATTCTCATCCTTCTTGACCCACTAAATGCTTCTTCTGCCGCCCTCTCCCCCCATATCACCCCCTCAAGTAACTTATCTAAGATAAGGAACACACTTTGGGTAATTCCACTCCAAGAATATGAACAGTTTTACTATCACAGCTCTTTTATAATCTATTCACTATATATTCAAAAAATATTTAACAATGCAAGCCTTATGATTTAATTACTTAGCTATAATACCTAGGTAGCAAGCCTGAATGTAGCTGTCAGATATGACGTGATCAAGATCAATGAACTAATTGGAAATTTGTAAGTTGCTTTGGATATAAAAATTTTCCAAATGCTATCAGGTGAAAATTACCCTGAAAATATTCATCCTAAAATCTCTGAAAATACTTCTAAACCCCCTGACAATGAAGTATATGCTTAAAGGGGATACTTTTCTCTCAAGAATGACCAAAAAGTTATTAAAATAAAAGATAGGCATAAATAAAATTGCTAGTAATTCTACTACCCACAGTAAAGAGCTTTCTTTTTTAAAATGTGTAGCTAGAATCATAAAGCTCTACAAAATTACACAGCAATTCTGCCATCATATTGATAAAAAGAGGGGAGAAAGAAACCAGTTGTGGTGTATAGCAATGATAAGAAGATGGAAAAAATTTAGTATAATTGCAAAAATATATATAGCTCATGATTGCAAAGTTTCTGTTGGAAAGTACTTCAATTCATAATACCTACAAAATCCAGAACAATCTTAATGAAACTAGAAAAAAATTACATGTGGACAGAATTTGGAAGAGCCATTTCCAGTGAAATATTCTATAACTTATTCTGTTAATGTTACAGGTACCACCTTGTCTTGCTTTATAAATACTACAGACTTCATTCTCTCCTGATAGCTTAAATCATTGTGGTTTCTCTATATCTCAAATGTGACAGTAAGAATTTCAACAAGCATTCTGGTCATATTGCAAAACTGTTACATGTTTGGGGAAAGCTGAAGTTAATCTCAGAATCATGTGATTTCAGAGTTTGAGAGACTTGAGCAACCACCTAATTAATTTCTTGAGAAATACTGGTAGAAAAAAAAAGTGCAAATCACATCATGAAAGGACTGGGAACAGGGCTGGAGATGTGAAGATTTACCAGTACACAGACATGTAGCTAAAAACATACAAATTATGATTTCTTGTAAAGAAATGACTATATGTCTTAGCTGGTGTCTTTCATCTAAAGGTCAGGGACTGATAGTGTTCAGTTGGTATACTCTTAGGGTCTATGAGGTCTGTTTTAAGATGTAAAAGTAACAGCAATATATAAAAAATATTGGAGAGAAGGTTGCCTCTTGGAATCTCTAAATAGCACATGCCTTTCATAACTATTTCTATTGATTTAAATTCAACTTTAAAATGCAAAAATAAATCTGTCTTAGGGACTTAGCCTGAAGAGGATTGAAGACGAAAACACAGTTCTTGTTGGCAACTCTAATAGTAATTGCTGAAACCTACTTTTAATACTTCTTAATATGAAATCGTTTTTTATATTTCATGAAGTTCATGATACAAGCCATAAAAGTTAGCGTTTATGAAAAAGGTGAATTTCCTAGAAACTCATTACCACTTTTGTTCTATTAATTCAGTTGCATATTTGAAGATGTACATTAGGAAAATCCACTAATTTACCTCTTAGAAAAACATTAATCCCCAATATTTTGTTCTTTGGGGAAAACCACCCTCTGTGACAAGATGAATGTGTATTTATTGTAGCTACCAGAACCTGTAGTTCTCTGTGACATCATTATATAGGAAGGTAATCTGGCAGGTCTCTTATAGAAGTGAAAAGAAGAAGTGTTAGTCACTCAGTTGTGTCCGACTCTTTGCGACCCCATGGCCTGTAGCCCACTAGGCTCCTCTGTCCACAGAGTTCTTCAGGCAAGAATACTGGAGTGAATTGACATGCCCTTCTCCAGGGGATCTTCCTGACCCAGGGATTGAACCTGGGTCTCCCACATTGCAAGCAGTTTCTTTACCATCTGCCACTAGGGAACCCCAGGTAGGTCCCTTGAGGTTTTAATCAATCTGAACTAGGGTTTCATTCTTACTGGATCATACATTCAATGAACCTTAAACAATTTAAATTTATTTTGGAAATCATTTCTTAGTTTCATGCCATCTGTTGTATTTCAAATCCCCACAGTCATGTGTCTACACGTAGATAATAATATAGTTTTAAGCAATAATGTTCCATCTTTACTGAGTCTATCTTTTCTCCTCTTAGGGGCTTTAAATTGGATGGCTTCAGCTCAACTTATTTCTCACTGTCACTTCTGCACGGTACATATGTCCAGTTTTCCAACTTTCAGGATTTCCTCTTCCTTCTTTTCAAAAATCCTATTTTAGCTCACTGATTTTTTTGTTGTTGTTGTTCTTTCTTGAGAGTTGCACCCCTGGATTACTCCTTACCTTCAATCATTATCTTTCCAAACTAAATGTAAGCATTGTCCCTGGATTTGCAATGATCTGTTTTCACTTTTTTAATGAAAATCAATTTTAGACAGTTATCTTGCCCGGTAAAAACCATGCCTATGATGGTTGAGAAAAATATTTGGTTATGAAGCCAGCTTCTCACAGTCATGGCATACAGACATCTTAAACACTCACTTCTTTAAAAATCATATTTTTTTATAATACTAATAAACTAGAAGATGTTTTTGTGTCCACACACCCCACAGCAGCTGCAGAGAACTACCACACTTTCTTTGCTATTTCTCTCTTCAAACTGTCAAACACACAATAGAAAAGTATATTGCCCTCATTTCTTTAGACCATATGTCCTAGCATCAGGCCTATTGTTTACACACTGTCACTTACTGCAGCTTTTTGTTATATTACCTCTTGGGCACCTTCAGTGGGGACAATTCTAGGACAACAAGAAAATAATATTCTAATTTTCCATCTGCAAAAATCAGTTCTCCCAGCCTTAATCTTTTTCTATGAAGAGAATTAGCACTTGTTTCTCCTGTGCTTTCAATGAATCAGAAGCCATTTTGCCTTGATAACTTTATGTCTCTGTTGCATAGTAGAAGAATAGTGGATTGGAAATCTTGGAACATATATTCCAACCTTGATTATCACACACTAACTTTAGAAATTGTCTTTAAAAAGTCCTTTTCTCATATTTTAAAAAAATCGAAAGGAGAAATTGGACTATGCATCTTTCTTGTCTATGAATCTATTCTTCATTTTCTCTCTCACAAAGGTATGATTCTGAATATCTTATATTTAATCCATATGGTCATAACTTTGAAAATATCTCCTCATATGTCTTAATTTATGAATTCAGATTGTCTAAGATCTGTTAACAAATTATCTTATTCCATTTTTATCTTCTATCTGAGTTAATTGGAATCATCTCAAAAAAATTTTAGGATAAATCAGGATACCAATTGGCAAATAAAACAATAAGTTAATTAGCAGTGATGCAAACTATATATTCACAAACGATAACTGGAACATTTATGTGCCTGTTTCAAAAAACAGAGCATTGGAAATATTTGGAGAGATCTGAGAACATACTGTACATTTGGTTATATAACTCAAATACCCTTAATATCTTCTGTCAGATATTTGTTTCCTAATTGCTCAAAATAATAATAATTCCTCAAAATCTATAAATTTGAAATGATCATCCCGTAACAAATTTAAGGTTTTTGTTTCCTAGTTCGTAGCATGAGAGTTGCCTCTATAATGACTTGTATTACTCTTTGTGGAAGCAGACAGAAAAGCTGTGGTTACGATGAGAAATTTTAGATTAATGCATCCAAAATTCTAAGAGACACTACATATGAAAGAAAAGATTCCAAAGCCTCTTTTCAAAATGAAAGCAAAGTTTCACTTTAATACGCAGCAAGCCTTCACCAGCTGGCTGCATTGCATGTACTTGGCATTCTGGTTGCTAAGTTTATTAGGTATTTTATAGTCCTGGAAACTAAAGATAATGCAACTTGTTCCCACACACTTCATCAACAAAAATTGGGAGTCAGTCAAGCTACAGATATATGATGGAGGAGTGAGTGAGCCAGGAAACTCAGGCAAAAATGAATCAATCTGATGCTGTTATAGAGATATTGTCAAGTATCTGCAATGTTTAGATTTTAATTTTTGTTTAATCTCCATTGGTTGCAATGCCTTTTTGAAAGTGTACAAAAAGTGGTGTTTCCCTTTGGGTTATTTTCCTCTTCCACTAGGTTAAAATTCATACTTTTCTCTACCTACTCCTACCTGCTTCCACTTTAACACTTAGGCAATGGTACAGATTTTGGAATTCTTTTGTTCCCAAAGGCTGTTTATTATATCATCAAACTTTCAGAATAAATAATATTAAATTATAATTTTTTGGTTAAAAAATAGTCCAGTGGTTTCATAAAACTATTAGGACACCCCAAGAAGCTGTGTGCACCTAAAGATTGACTACAACATGTCTAACTTTCTACAATGAAGCGCAGTCAAAGAGATTTTGCAGTATCAAAACATGTATTGATAAAAGAGATGCTTTCTTTTTGAACTGATATGTAATCTATAAGGGTCTTCCCTGGCGGCACAGTGGTAAAGAATCTACTTGCCAGTGCAGGGGATGCAAGAGACAGGTTCAACCCCTGGGTTGGGAAGATCCCCTGGAGGAGGAAATGGCAACCCACTCCAGTATTCTTGCCTGGAGAATCCCATGGACAGTGGAGCCTAGCAGGCTTTAGTTTATGGGGTTGCAAAGCGTTGGACATGACTGAAAGACGGAGCATGCACACACTTAATCTGCAAGCCTGAATACGATCCAGCAGGTGGTCAATATCCCCACCCCAAAACACTTAGAACAACATCTGGGCTGCCCTCAAAGGAATACTAATGCTGATTGATAGAGTCTGGAACCTATCTATGCCTACAGCCAGTTTGGTTACTCTCTAGAAATATAATATGGGGTAAATAATTTCTCTTCTCTACATCACATTTCTTCATTTGTAAGACTGGATGACTGGAAGACAGTTAGACATATAAGTCCTAACATTAAAAAAAAAAATCATTGAAAGTATAACCAGCTTTCAAATTTAGGAAAATATTACCTTGAATATTTGAGGATGCAGAGTTACAAGAGTAATGGAAAGAAAGGTGGAAGCATTAAATTGTTTTAAGATTGGATACTTTGGGGCCTGTTTGTACCACTAAGCAAGAAAAATGCCTTAGTTTGGCATGTGGGGTGAGGGGAAAAAGCATCCAAGAAATGAAATTGGATAAATTTAGATGTTTTGTGATTGTAGCTACTGAACATGTTTTATACTGGCAGAATATGCTCTCTGATATTGGAATACCGTCAAAATCCATTTAAATCATGCCAGAGAAATGTTAAATGGTGATGAGAGGGCTGGAGTTTAAGCTGATAACAGTGGTAAAGACCTACTCACACTGACAAATTTGATGAGGGAATCTGACCTAGCAGATCATTCAAGGAATGCAAGAGCCTTTGCATGACAGCTTTATCCTGGAATTCACAAGGGGGTGACACTTTGGCAAGAAGCTCTTCCCACCCCAACCCCAGCCTCTGCGGGAACATTTGAGGTTTTACAGTCAAATCACATCCAAGGAAAGAACCAATCTAATTTATAATCTGTGAGAAACATGAAGATAATAGTATAAATTTCTATGACTACTAACTGAAATGTTAACTTATGTATATGTGATGAATATTTTTTCTTTAAAATGGTATTAGAAATTAACTTACCAGAAGTAAATTGTTCCCCCCTCCCCCCCTTTTTTTTTAACTTGATGAAGAGAAATAGAAAGAAGCTATGTAGGAAATATGGAAGAAAGAAAAAAGAAGATGGGAAACGAGAAGAAAGTCATAAAATCAGAGATGATAGAAACGGAGGAGAACAAGTAAGGGCAGAAAGAAGAAAAGAAAGAAGGAATCTCCTCTTCCTAGGAAATAAAAAGGAAAGATAGAAGAAAAGAAGTAGGCAATGAAGGTGAAAGACAGACAAGGTAGCCAAGTGGGTGAGTTTCATCCAATCAGCTGAAGGACTGAGTAGAACAAAAGGCTGAGCTCCCTCAGGCAAAAAAGAATTCTCCTCCTTGACAGCCTTGAAATGGGCGCATCAGGTCTTACCAGGTTCTGTAACAGCCTGCCAGTTTTCAGTTTTAGCTTGATATCCATCCTGCAAATTTGGAATTGCCAGCCTCGTAAATATGTGATCCAATTCCTTCTTATAAAAAATTTCCATGTTTCTCTCTTACTGGTTTATTTCTAGGGAGAACCTGGACTAATACAGAGTATTTAACTCTTTCGATAGATTTAAAACTAAGCCTAATATAGTAAGTTGATTTGTTTCTTCAACAGTTGCCATCAAGAGTTATCCTGATTGCAAAACACGAGTTGTAGGATACAGAGTGTGTAAAAAAAAGTTAGTATTTGTGCATACACGGTTTACAAAAGATTTGGAATCCAAGAGCTTTCTGTTAAATATTCTTCATGGTGTCAAATGAAACAAATGAAACCCTGCTATTTATCCTGTGGTCATGAGGGAGGGACTTGAGACCACAGGGAAGAAGCATTGGCTATAATGTTCACATTAAAGGTTGTAGCTACACCTACTGCTGAGTACTTGTTAATGAAGTTAATGAAGTCTTGCATATCAGTTATAATTAAGGCAAGGTGTCCCATTTCATGAGCTACTCCTTCAAAGATTTTGAATGAAAACATGTGGGGAGAATCTACACTTTTAATGATATCTTCAAAGTGATTTTGATACACACTAATGTTTAAGAACAATTGATCCAAGGGTGGGGGAGCTAAAACCTCACATAAAAGAACTGGTCCTAAAGACAAACAATTGTGGGGGAAGGGAAGAAAGATAAGTAAATAGCCCAAAGTGTTATAACCAAGGGTGGGTCAGGGTTTTCCTGCTACTGTGAGCATATAACAGCTGGTGTGGGTATTAACCATTTACTCAAAGCAGGTTAAGATAAGGTAAAAGCTTAGAGGAGGAACCTCAGCATGAACTGACAGGACAATACTTTAAAACATTCTTCTAGAGTTAAAAATGTGGACCATAAGTGCTAGAACCGCTCCATAGGAAAGGTCATATAAAGGAAACTGATAACAGATACAGACAAGATTAATTAATTGCTAACTTGTTTCCTCTCTTTCACAAAGGGAAAAAAACCCAGCATACTGAGAATGATCCCCCCCCCCCAAAAAAAGTGTCATCATGGAAGTGAAGCCCCAGAAAACACAAACGTTTACTATAGTTCACTTCCTCAAGATCCCTGAAGTGCTTCACCGTTACTCCTTCACAAACAGACACCTGTGCTGACAGTACTATGTGCTTTCTGCAAGTTATAAAATCTGTGATGCGCCCTCACACTTACAAAATTATGTGGCCAGGTAGAAAGCCAAGGCCATCTTCTTATCAAGAACCAGGGCTTTCATATTGCTAAACATGTTTGTTTGTTTGTTTGCTGATTAATTTTTATTAGAGTATAATTACTTTACCTCCACCATAGTTTGGTCTCAGTTCACACAACAGGGAGGAAACACAGTCCTGTCCATCAACAGAAAATTGCATTAAAGATTTACTGAGAATGGCCCCGCCCTTCAGAACAAGACCCAGTTTTCCCCACAGTCAGTCTCCAATCAGGAAGCTTCCATAAGCCTCTTATCCTTATCTGTCAGAGGGCAGACAGAATTAAGACCACAACCACAGAAAACTAATCAAACTGATCACATGAACCACAGCCTTATCTAACTCAATGAAACTATGAGCCATGCCATGTAGGACCACCTAAAACAGACAGGTCATGGTGGAGAGTTCTGACAATACCAGGTCCACTGGAGAAGGGAATGGCAAACCATTTCAGTACTCTTGCCTTAAGAACCCCAAGAACAGTCTGAAAAGGCAAAATGATCTGACACTGGAAAATGAATTCCCCAGGCGGGTAGGTGCCTAATATGCTACTGGAGAAGAGTGGAGAAATAACTTCAGAAAGAATGAAGAGATGGAGCCAAAGCAAAAACAACACCCACCTGTGGATGTGACTGGTGATGGAAATAAAATTTAATGCTGTAAAGAACAATATTGCATAGGATCCTGGAATGTTAGGTCCATGAATCAAGGCAGATTGGAAGTGGTCAAATAGGAGATGGCAAGAGTGAACATCGACATTTTAGGAATCAGTGAACTAAAATGGAATGGGTGAATTTAACTCAGATGCCCATTATATCTACTACTGTGGGCAGGAATCCCTTAGAAGAAATGGAGTAGCCATCATGGTCAACCAAAAAAGTCCGAAATGCAGTACCTGAATGCAATCTCAAAAACGACACAATGACCTCTGTTCATTTCCAAGCAAACCATTCAATATCACAGTAATCCAAGTCTATGCCCCAACCAGTAATGCTGAAGAAGCTGAAGTTGAATGACTCCATGAAGACCTACAAGATCTTCTAGAACTAACACCCAAAATAGATGTCCTTTTCAACATAGGGGACTGGAATGCAAAAGTAAGAAATGAAGAGTACGTGGAGTAACAGGCAAATTTGGCCTTAGAGTACAAAATGAAGCAGGGCAAAGGCTAACAGAGTTTTGCCAAGAGAATTCACTGGTCATAGCAAGCACCCTCTTCCAACAACACAAGAGAAGACTCTACACACGGACATCACCAGATGGTTGGCACTGAAATCAAATTGATTATATTCTTTGCAGCCAAAGATGGAGAAACTATACAAGACCAGGAGCTGACTGTTGCTCAGATCATGAGTTCCTTATTGCCAAATTTAGACTTACATTGAAGAAAGCAGGGAAAACCACTAGACTATCCAGGTATGACCTAAATCAAATCCCTTAGGATTATACAGTGGAAGTAACAAATAGATTTAAGGGATTAGATCTGATAGAGAGAGTGCCTGAAGAACTATGAACAGAGGTTCGTGACATTGTACAGGAGGCAGTGATCAAGACCATCCCCAAGAAAAAGAAATGCAAAAAGGCAACATGGTTGTCTGATGAGGCCTTACAAATAGCTGAGAAAAGAAGAGAAGCTAAAGGTAAAGGGGGAAAGGAAAGATAAACCCATTTGAATGCAGAGTTCCAAAGAATAGCAAGGAGTGATAAGAAAGCCTTCTTCAGTGATCAGTGCAAAGAAATAAAGGAAAACAATAGAATGGGAAAGACTAGAGATCGCTTCAAGAAAATTAGAGATATCAAGGGAACATTTCATGCAAAGATGGGCACATTAAAGGAAAGAAATGGTATGGATCTAACAGAAGCAAAAGATATTAAGAAAAGGTGGCAAGAAAAGACAGAACTGTACAAAAAACATATTCATGACCCAGATAATCACAATGGTATGATCACTTACCTAGAGCCAGACATCCTGGAATGCAATGTCAAGTGGGCCTTAGGAAGAATCACTATGAACAAAGCTAGTGGAGGTGATGGAATTCCAGTTGAGCTATTTCAAATCCTAAAAGATGATGCTATGAAAGTGCTTGCTCAATATGCCAGCAAATTTGGAAAACTCAGCAGTGGCCACAGGACTGGAAAAGGTCAGTTTTCATTCCAATCCCAAAGAAACGCAATGCCAAAGAATGCTCAAACTATCACACAATTGCACACATCTCACACACTACCAAAGTAATGCTCAAAACTCTCCAAGTCAGGCTTCAATGGTACATGAACTGTGAATTCCCAGATGTTCAAGCTGGATTTAGAGAAGGCAGAGGAACCATTGATCAAATTGCAAACATCCATTGGATCATAGAAAAAGTGAGAGAATTCCAGAAAAACAACTACTTCTGCTTTATTGACTATGCCAAAGCCTTTGACTGTGTGGATCACAACAAACTGAGGAAAATTCTTTAATTTAGAGTTGGGAATACCAGATCACCTTATCTGCCTCCTAAGAAATCCATATGCGGGTCAAGAAGCAACAATTAGAACTTTACGTGGAACAACAGACGGGTTCCAAATCAGGAAAGGAGTATGTCAAGGCTGTATATTGTCACCCTACTTATTTAACTTATATGCAGAATACATCATGTGAAATGCCAGACTGGATAAAGCACAAGCTGGAATCAAGATTGCTCGAGAAATATCAATAACCTCAGATATGTAGATGACACCACCCTTATGGCAGAAAACTAAGAGGAACTAAAGAGCCTATTAATGAAAGTGAAAGAGGAGAGTGAAAAAGTTGGCTAAAAACTCAACATCCAGAAAACTAAGATCATGGCATCTGGTCCTATCACTTCATGGGAAATAGATGGGGAAACAATGGAAACAGTGACAGAAGTTAGTTTTTTGGGCTCCAAAATCACTGCAGAAGGTAACTGCAGCCATAAATTAAATGACGCTTGCTGCTTGGAAGAAAAGTTCTGACCAATCTAGACAGTATATTAAAAAGCAGAGACATTACTTTGCCAACAAACATCTGTCTAGTCAAAGCTATGATTTTTCCAATAGTCACGTATGAATGTGAGATTTGGACTATAAAGAAATGTAAGCACTGAAGAATTGATGTTTTTGAACTGTGATGTTGGAGAAGACTCTTGAGACTGCAAGGAGATCCAATCAGTCAATTCTAAAGGAAATCAGTCCTGAATATTCACTGGGGGAAGACTGATGCTCAAGTTGAAACCCCAATACTTTGGCCACCTAATGCGCAGAACTAAGTCATTGGACAAGACCCTGATTATCGGACAGGTTGACGGCAGGAGGAGAAGTGGGCCACAGAGGATGAGATGGTTGATGGCATCGTCAACTTGATGGACATGAGTTTGAGCAAGCTCTGAGAGTTGGTGATGGACAGGGAAGCCTGGCATGGCACAGTCTGTAGGGTCACAAGGAGTCAGACATGACTGAGCGACTGAACTGAACTGAACTGATAGCTGCTTTACAATGTTGTGTTAGTTTCTGCTGTATAGTAAAGTGAATGAGCCATAAGTATACATATATCTCCTCTCTTTTGGACTTCCTCACCATTCAGGTCACCACAGTGCATTAAGTAGAGTCCCTGTGCAAAGGTGGGACTAGTGGTAAAGAACCTGCCTGCCAATTCAGGAGAGTTAAGAGATGTGGGTTCAATTCCAGGGTTGGGGAGGTCCCCTGGAGAAGGGCATGGCAACCCATCCCAGTATTCTTGCCTGGAGAATCCCATGGACAGAGAAGTCTGGAAAGCTATAGTTCATAGGGTTGCAAAGAGTCAGACACAACTGAAGCGACTTAGCACACATGCACACGGACTGTAGCCTGCCAGGCTTCTCTGTCCATGGGATTCTCCAGGCAAGAACACTGGAGTGGGTTGGGTTTCCTTCTCCAGGGGATCTTCCCAACCCAGGGACAAAACTCACATCTCATTTGTCTTCTGTATTGGCAAGAGGGTTCTTTACCACTTGTGTTACCTGGGAAGCCCATTCTTAATAATAAGAAATAATTATTTTTAATAATAAAACTTATAAGGAATACTGTTTCTTTTCTTTATATTCTTAACCAACATGACAGTTCAGGGAACAGAACATAGTTAAACATATGTAAATACACACACTTTGTATTAGTTTCCTAGGGCTGCCATAACAAAAATACCATAGTCGTGTGGCTTAAGCAGCAGAACATTATTTTCTTGCAGTTTTGGATGTTAGAAATCAAAAGATCAAAGTGTTGGCTGGTTTGGTTTCTCTTGAGGCTTCTGTCCTTGCCTTGCACATGGCCGATTCTTCACTGGGTGCTCACATACCCTTTCCTATATGTGTGCACATCTCTGGTGTTTCTGTGTTGTAATGCTCTCCTGTTATGAGGACAATAGGCAGACTGGATTAAGTTCTCACCTAAAGCCCTCATTTGACCTTAGTTGCCTTTTTTTTTTTTTTTTTTTTTTTGAGTTACTGGGGATTAGAGCTTCAATATGAAAATTTTCGGGACACCATCCAGCCATATTTATATAATTAAATAAACAAATGAAAGAATAAATTAATAGATTATATGCCAATGTGCTTAACCTGTGACTGTTACCACAAGTCAGTCCTTAATAACTAAATTAAATGGGAACTTGAAAATATGACTGGAACATGGAAATATGCAAATCTTGCTCTAGTATTCAAAGGTGGGGTGAGGAAAGTTGATTGCAGCAGATATAGATGGAAGAGATACAATAGTTTGCACAGTGAATGTTCTGGCTAGTTCATAAATTCAGTATTTTTTCTTCTGCCTTTCTACACTCTCTTTACTCCAGTCACAGCTAACCTACTCACTCTGATTATAGCCCATATCTTCTTTTGCTTTTATTTTTGTAAATTAATTTCCTTTGTGCTAAACATTCTTTTTTCCTCTATGAGGCTAAGTTGTATCTTTCTTTCATGTCTTGGGTTAAATATTTGATTTTTATTTTCCTAGGAAGTATTCCAGAGTAGGCAATGGCACCCCACTCCAGTACTCTTGCCTGGAAAATCCCATGGACGGAGGAGCCTGTAGGCTGCAGTCCAAGGGGTCATTAAGAGTCAGACACGACTGAGTGGCTTCACTTTCCCTTTTCACTTTCATGCATTGGAGAAGGAAATGACAACCCACTCCAGTGTTCTTGCCTGGAGAATCCCAGGGACGGCGGAGCCTGGTGGGCTGTCGTCTATGGGGTCGCACAGAGTCGGACACGACTGAAGTGACTTAGCACCAGCAGCAGGAAGTTTTCACTGGCTGGCCCTCCTTTTCACCTACAATCTGAATTATATGCCATCATAAATTTGGTCCATAATCAAATATATCACATTGTATTGTAATTGTCCACACTAGACTCATAATTCTAGGACCTATGTTTTCCCTGTCCACAAAATTTCCCCCATCATATCATGTATTAAAATAAATAAAAACATAGAAGTTATTCAGTAAATTCTATTAAACAAAAGAATATATATATATAAGAAATACATATATATGAAAATAGAACCATCAGTACTAGGAACCTATAAGGGTTCACTGAGATCAAGCCATGAAGTAACCTCCTTCCCATTTTGCAAGGTGGTACATGATGAGTGGAATGTGAAGAATGATTTCAGCAATTTATAAGGCAAAATATCCAATTATCTATAGGTATGCTAAAGGTGTAGAAATACTGGGTAACAGTGAAATTGCCTGAATTCATAACAAGTTTTTAAAAATCTTTGCAGAAAGGAGAAATTAATGGAGTCATGACAATCTAAGATGAGCCCTTTGGTGACAAGTCACAGTTTCCTTCATTAGCTCTGTCCTATTGAATGTTTTTATCGGCAAAGTTATAATGAGAGTGGAATGGTTAACCTATCAAATAGGTTGAGTATTAGTAATGATTTCAGGAGATGTAAAATGTTCTAATTTGAGAAATACAGTTGAATTTTAAGGTTTTAATGCAAAAGGTTGAATTTAGTTATTAATATAAGCAAAATATGAACAATACCTATTTTTTATTTGCCTGGAAATTCAACATAAGAAAGCAATATAACACAGGTGCACATTTTACTCTAAGGTAGAATTAATTCATTTCATAAGCCATTAATAATAGCCTATAGTTTTTGAGTATATCAGTAGTGCTAGGTATTTTTATATATTATATGAGTTAATTTACTTAACAACCCTAAAGTGTAAGTTCTATAATTTTTTCCTATTTTAGCATTGAGAAAGCTGTGATCTAAAAGTCTAATTTACTCATTGAGACTCACACAGGCAGTATGTTGTAGGAAGAATTTTGAACCCATGTCTTTATGTTTCCTAGCTTCATAATTTTAAGTTCAGTTGGGGGAACTCCCTGGTGGTCCAGAGGTTAGGGCTCTGTGCCTTCACTTCCAAGGGCCCAGATTCAATCCGTCATTGGGAAACTAAGATCTAGCAAGCAGCATGGCACATTCCTTCCCAAAAATGCAATTGAATTCACAATTAAAACAGAGTATAATTCTGATATTAAAGTTAACATTCAATTATAAGGATCTTTAATCTTAGCTGGAATTTGGGGTGCTATAACTTGAAGAAGTATGTTTATATCTTCCTTCACTTCAGAATTTATTCCTGAAATGTTTTAGCACATTTTGAAACTTCACCTTCATTTTCAAACGCTCGTCTTTCAAAGACAGGGCCCTTAGAGGTGGGGAGTGACATAGCACTTCCAAATTTTGAATACCAAAAGTGGTGACTGGTTTGCATTTTTTTTTTAGAGCAGACAAAGACCTTCATTCTGCTGCCTTTTTGCTGTAGTTCACATTCATTTTATTTTTATTTTATCTAAAGCAGTTAACCAGCTGCATTCTCATCAAGCCTGGCAGATACAGTCTCATACATGACAACACTTCTAACGTATGTTTTCAAGAATAAATCATTCCAGTTTTAAGAATAATGGTTTTAATTGGTTTCGAGGTCTCTCTAATTGCATAAAATTTGAATAAATATTTTATATTACTTCTATATGTTATGATTCATCAATTCTTTTTATTTAGATTCTAGTATTTCACCAAAGCAGGAAATTACTCTGATCTAATTTTTCAAGTCCAATAAAACTAAAAGCAGCATAAAATTCTGAGCAAAAATAGATATCTGACTAAAGTCAATTCATAATTAAAGCTTTTATCCTGTTAATCTACCTTGAAGCTAAAATGTATAATGTTCCATTATCTCCAAGTTTTCCCTAATACCCAATTTTTCCTAACCCACTGTAACCCTGTAACTATGCACACTGAGTATAAATACTGGGACCACCTCCTTCCTTTCTCTTCTTCCTCTTTTTTATGATTCTAGGGTTCCATCCTGAGTGCTTCTAAGGACCCTAGAGAGTTACTGAAATATTCTTTTATCTAAAATGGATTCATCAGTACTCACCTGGTATTTTTGAGGTAATTATCATTGAACTAATACATCACTTTAATTGAGTCATTTATTCACTAAATTCACTATCCCAAACACAACCAAAAATCTAATAAGTAATAAAAAAAAAATGTGCAAAGAAGGCAGAATCATTGCCCTAATATTTTTGCAATCTTCAGACTAATAGCTAAATGTTTTGCTAAAGAGAAATGCAATTTATTTTTTCTTGTGAACATATTCACTGTATCTGGATCCTACATTTTTGAAATTGATTTGAATGATTATCCTTTTAAACTCATATTTCTTAATTGTATATTTATTCCTGTTCAAATTCCTTGTTGGCTCAGCTGGTAAAGAACTTGCCTGCCAATGCAGGAAACACAAGAGATGTGGGTTTGATCCCTGGGTCAGGAAGATCCCCTGGAGAAGGAAATGACAACCCACTCCAATATTCTTGCCTGGAAAATTCCATGGATAGAGGAGCCTGGCAGGCTGAAGTCATGGGGTCACAAAGAGTCTGACATGACTGAGTTCACATGTGCACACACACAACCAATTTACTGGTAAGTACCCTACAAGTCAGATGCACAATCTTGCATACTTCAGTTACAAAAACAAAATACTTTGCCTTTACAAATTTATTGTGTTGATTTTAATTCACATTTGCATGACTGTGGTCAAAATTTGAGTTGCTAAAATGGCATTTTGGGTGCCAGGGCTTCTAAAAAGGGAGTACATCATGCTATATACCTTAAAATAGAATATAGATTTTTGACTTGTAGGTCAATATAAATCTAGAAAATTTTCACAGTAACAGAATCTGTTAACTGCTTATCATGGGAAAATGTCATCCATGCTATTTGCATAGATTGAGAGCATGCCATTCTACATTGCCCCCGACAATAGCCACTCATTAAAGCCACTGAATCAACCTGAACCTTTACATTTTAAACTGTGTTATCTTAACAAAAATTCCGTTAATTTTGTGAATCTTGCACTTTTAGATTTTACTGATGTTATTCTAATCTATTAATTTCAAAGAGGGATTTAACATAAAGGAAATCTGTAACTGGGGTTCAATGTGTGTTATTTGAAAGCTTTTTCTCTGACAGTAGTGCAACATTGTCTAGGTTCAGAATATATCATGGCATGAAAGAGAACTTTGGGGATATAATTTATTTTTATATAAAATCAGTATTCTATATATGTATTATATTATGCAATTTCTGATGTGGGACAACTCCCTTGCCTTCAATAATTTTACAGTAGATGTTTTAAAAGACATAATAAAATATATCTATTTTGATTTAAAACAACTTTAAATTTATTTCTATCAAGACTTTAAAGCTTTCCAAACAGGGTATAAGAAGAACAGATTTCTCACATCCCATCTTGATTACTACAAAGGCTCTCTAGTCTTTGAAGCAAATTGCAGTTATACTTTAATAGTGTGATTATGTAATTTACTGATATTATTAGTAGCTCAATCGTGATTTGTTGTCAACTCTGGAGAAACTCCATGTTAATCAATTAATTCAGTTTCTGAAAATTATAGATGTGGAATTTATAAAGATAATGACAATACCTCAAGCCAATAACCAACCAACTGTACCCTGCTATGCCCAGGAATCACCAGGGTCTCTTGGAGTAAGGAAAGGATGTGTTTGTTTATAGTGGGCAGTCATGAATACCTTGCTATGGCTGATTACCACTCTGACTACTAGAAAATGGAAACGTTACACACAGCAGCATCTGCTGCGCTGGAGCGCGGCAGGGCCCAGATTGCCTATTACGGAATTCCAGAGATTATTTGCCAGCAATAGACTTCATTTTGCCAATGGGTAATTTGCAGTTTGCTGTGTCATCAGAATCTGAACGTGTCACATCTTCTCCTCATCACAGCCAATCCAATGGCAAAGTGCTACTGAAGCAGCTGTCAAGAATGCAAAAAAAAAAAAAAGAAATACTACAGAGAAAGCACAAAATGACAGCAAATGCTATGCAAATCAGCAGTGGACACAGAACACGCACTTGCAGAGACAGTAAGGAACAGACCTGTGTAGCTGCTGATACCACTTAATGTGGAGGCAGTGCTGTGCTGCCTCAGATGAAATATCACAGGTGGATAAGTCAAACACCCTGTGAAGACTCAGGGAGGGCTTGGAAAGAGAAATGGTAGGTGCTAGATTATCTTCTAAATTACTATCTGTATGCTGAATGGAAATCACCAAACACACTTTCGGTAATTATTTCAGGAAAAGAAAATATGTATTCCTACATTGAAGATTTATAATTGCTCATCGTTATAAGAAAGTTCTATGAATTAGCTTATGGCAATGCTATTAAATGCTATTTTTAATACCTTTGTAATTTCTTCATGATTCAGACATAAGAAAATCTTTATTTAAAAAATGACAAGAAATAAATTTATAACTTTCAGTTCTTTAAAATTTCCCTTAATTTTTTTCTTACAAAGTATTGAAATGCTATATTTTGAATATTACCCAGCATCATTGCAGAATTATAAAACCTTTGAATTGTAATACATTTGCGAAGTTATATTCTTATAAGAATCCACTCCTCATGGAAAGCCCCTTTATAAATTCATAGTGAATAGTCATTTATTATGTTATTTAAATTATTTGCATATATTTCAGTGGTGGAGGTCTTATTTCCTCTTGAGGCTACCCATCATTTTTTGATAACACATATTTCATCAACGTCATAAATTAAGCCAACATTTACTATCTTGTGACTAAATTTCTGGTCACAGAGAAACAAAATCTCCACTGTTTCTTCCTTCTCACACATTCCCCAGGCTCAGTCACCCGGTTTTATCACAATCAGTCCCTTTCCAATGAGTGCCCTTGTATGTATTCCCTTTCATTCTAATTCCACCTCCCTAACTTACACTTCCCAACTGTCAGGATCAGTGGAATTGATTCCTAAGTGGCTTCCCTCCTTTTCGTTTACTGGCTCTACAGTTTTTACTAACATTAGAACCAGCTTACCTGTACAACACTGTTGGAGTTCTTCTCCTCGAAAATTCAGTGGACTATGAGAACAAAAATCAAAATTACTTTTATTATTAAAAAAAATAACAGTAGCTAAATATTATCACACACGCAGGTTTCGAAGCCCAGTAGAAAGATAAGCTTCTTCCATCAGTCATCAGTCTGTACTCTTATCTCTAGGAGGTCAAGGATCCTCCTGTCCTTCCAGGCTAAGAACTGGGAAAGAGATGGTGGAGGAAGTACATCAGTTGTGAGAACTGTGCTGGACCTGAAGTGACACACATCACTGCCACTCAAATTCTATTGCTAAATTTAGTCACGTGGCTCCACTTAGAGGCAAACTAAAATTTTTGCAAACAAAATTACAGTCTCTGCCTTGGCAGCAGCTTCCTCAGATCAGCCATTCTAAATTATATGTATAGCACAGAACGAAACTGCAAATCTTTGGTGAAAAATCGGTGTATATTTTTGTCCCACAACTATTAAAATTCCACAGTAGGGTACCTGAAGCAAGGTCTTCTCAATCTCACATTTCAGCTTCAGCTTCCACCTTGATATTCACAAGCCTTAGACTCCATTCACCACATTATTTTTTTTCCCAAGAGTACTGTTACTGAGACATCCCTATGTCTTTAAGCCTATTTAGTTTTGGGAAACTTTGTCATCCCCCTCCTCCACTACTTCCATAAGCCTTTGAAATTCTATTCCAATTCTAGTCCAATCAAGTCTCAGTTCAAATTATATTCTCTGAAATCTCCCTTACTGTTCCCACTGTAATTAGCCCCTTCCAGATCATTTTCCGGAACTTACTTCTTTATTTTTGGCAGGGCTATTTATAGGTCTACCTCCAATATTTTCTCCATCTTCTTAAAGGTTTTAGCTTTTATTATTTTTTTTACTGTTGCCTTACCCTGTTGGGCACAGCATAACAGCTATCACTTACTGACTCCACAATGCTTTGGGTCACACAGCATTCTAAAATGTTTTTGTTACTGTGGATTATTTTACACAATCCCCACAAGAGCCCAATGAGGTAGGCACTAAATTATCCGGATCTTTTAAGAAATAAATTGAGACACAGAGAGGCCAGTGCACTTGTACATAGTTACACAATAGTAAGTGGTGAGTTGGGACATGAATCCAGCCTGACCCCAGAAGGCACATTCTCAATTACTGTGTTATAGTAGATTATTGTTCAAAAATTGTTAAATGTATTTTTGCAATAGTTAGTAATTCATTCTTTCTTCATAATATTATTTGAACAATCATACATCATTTTCATTTTTCTTTATAATATTCTCCATTACAACAATTACTTAGAACTTGTTATTTCCAAGGAGAAGCATCCACTGAAATTGTAATTCCTTTAGTTTTCAGTTATGAAATGAGTTGAAATAATTGATATTCTTGAATGTTTTATTACATAGACTATTTGTTCTCAGGTCAATATAAAATGGCCTTCAAAAGTTAAGGAACTAATAATATAACACCAACTGTGAACTTGATTTTCCTAATTGTAAATTCTTCATCTTGTGAAATTATAGTTTCACTCATAATTATTCCTTGAATTTGAAAATAAATTACCTAAGTAATTCTATAATACATCATGGTATTTTTTCCTATCTTGATGCCTGCAAGCAAACAATGTAAAAGAGGATATATTTTGTTTGCTGAGTAAGTAAACAGATGCCAAAAATGCTAGACAGCTCTATATTTGCGTGCAAAGATATGTTCCTTCAGGTTGACATCAGTCCTTTCCCATTTAGTCATATTTGTCTTTATCTCTCTTCTGCATCTTTGTCTGGTGACTTATTTTCACATCAATAGCAATATAGAATGTCCAAATGTAAAAACAAACATCTCCCATTTGTGCATGTGTAAGAGAGAGAAAGGGAAAGAGTGTATACATAATCATGAATTTATGAGCAAGGTAGATCATGACAGGGCAAAAATCTAAAATGCAATCAGAATGACTTCCCAGCACTTACTCATCTGCTGTCTCTAGGACTCCAGATCATATTCACTGTTGGAGGAGATTGTCAAGAGGAGGTGACCACTGAGGTCGACTAATGAACTCGGTCCTCATCCCTACCCCTGTCCTTGGAATGTACATTCTCCTCACTGTTCCCACAGGTGGAGCGGCTTAAAGGTCACAACCTTGAGAACACAAAGACCATCTGAATGGTATACGTGAGTTCACCCAGTTAAAACTGCTATATAAACCTGTAAGGTTACAGAGATCTACTCATGTTGCGGTGGCCCATTACAAGCTTCATAAGCAAGTTCTCGTCTTTATTAAACCTACCAGTCTGGAGTGGCCTGCCTCTTTTTTTGGTCTCTCCTTGCCCTCCATATATGGTGGCCAATTCACGAATCAATATACATTTTTAATGTGGAAATTGATATATATATATATTTGTATGCATTAATTTGCACAATGTTTTGTTTATTCAAAAAATTCAAGTCAGAAAACAAACATATTATACATTGAATTAACAAGGTTATTTCTATTTTAGTCACCAAGTATATAGATCGACAGATTGGAGGGAGCTTCCCTGGAGAATTCCATAGACAGAGGAGCCCAATGGGCTACAGTCTGTAAGGTTGCAAAGAGTCAGACACGACTTTTTTTCCAATACTTTTTTTACTTTATCTGGAGATATGCTTATTGTGCAATCTTTCTTGAAGTCATACACAAAAATTTTAATGAGCATGAAACGAATCTGACTTTGATAGTCTGTACTGATAGTCTCCACTTAAAAAGTGGAGAAGGAAATGGCAACCCACTTCAGTATTCTTGCCTGTAAAATCCCATGGACAGAGGAATCTGACAGGCTACTCTCTATGGGGTCACAAAAGTTAGACACAACTTACTGGCTAAACCACCACTGCCACTGGTAAAGAAGAGATGGAGCTCTTTCAGTTCAGTTCAGTTCAGTCGCTCAGCTGTGTCTGACTCTTTGCGACCCCATGGACTGCAGCACGCCAGGCTTCCCTGTCCATCACTAATTCCCAAAGCTTGCTCAAACTCATGTCTATTGAGTTGGTGATGCCATCCAACCATCTCATCCTCTGTCGTCCCCTTCTCCTCCTGCCCTCAATTTTTCCTAGCATCAGAGTCTTTTCCAATGAGTCGGTTCTTCACATCAGGTGGCCAAAGTATTGGAGTTTCAACTTCAGCATCAGTCCTTCCAATGAATATTCAGGACTGATCTCCTTTAGGATGGACTGGTTGGATCTCCTTGCAGTCCAAGGAACTCTCAAGAATCTTCTCCAACATCACTTTATATAATCTTTGAAGTATTTAAATATATCTTTAAAGTAAAGCTCTTTAAATACATTTTATTCCACTATAAGATAGATATAGTTGCTTATTTTATTTTACTTTTGAATTATTGTGTGTGTGTGCATGTGTATGTCTGGGGGTGAGGGGTTATTTGATATAGCTGAAATGATGCTTTAAAAATATCTTTGTCCTGTTCTGTCTTACTATATCATGTATACTCTGAGCTTTGTATTTGTGAATGAAAATTTGAGACAGCTATTTTTAAAGTGTTCTGTAAAGAATGCTTATTTATGTTTTCATTTCTCACTGTAGCTTTAGAGTATACGGTTTATATGATTGGTTAATTAGCAATACACTCAGTAAACATTATTTAACAATTTAGTATGTTCAAGAAAGGCATTATGCCAAGCTCTGTGATATATAGAAATAATCTTAGGCAGTATTTGTCCTCAAGATATATGATTAATTTGGAAAATAATGATTTTTTTTTTGGTTGTGCCATGCTATGTTCGGGATCTTACTTCTTGAACCAGAGATTGAATCCATGCCCCCTTCAGTAGAAGTACAGAATCTTAACCATTGAGCCACCAGGGAAGTCCCCCAAAATAAATGATTTAAAACAAAAATGGGGTTGATTCCCAGTTTAAGGAATTACAACTTAAAAATTCCACACCAGTTTGTTCTTTATCAGCATATTTGTTTTCTATCCTATGGAAACAAACTGATAATTATTGCTAAAGTCTTGGCAAACAAAATTCCTTCACAACAAGGTAAATATATAAATATGAAAAGTTAGAAATTAGAATTATAACCACGGAAGAAATTGTATTTCTCAAAAACTTGGGAGTAGAAGTCTGTACTTTCAATGTAGACTTGTTCACAAAGGAGGAATAAATTAAAGATGATCACTTGGGTTCATTTTCACAGTTGAATTTTTAATTGGAATTGTTATTGAAATAATTATAGATTCACAAATGCTTGTGAGAACTATTATAGAGATATTCCATATATGTGCACACTTATCCAATTCTTCCAGTATTAACATTTTGAAACACTGTAGTATAATAAACCAGGGTATTGACATTAATGCAATTCAATGACTTTATTCAGATTTTCCCAGATAAGTAATACTTGTCCTTGTGTGTGCATGTGTGTAGTTCTATGTAATTTTATCACATCTAGGTTTGTGTATCTACCAAGGCAGTCAAGATGCTGAACAATTTCATCATCACAGAGATCTTTTGGATTTCATTTGTATAATCAAATCCATTTCCCCAGCCCATCCTAGCCTCTGGTGAGCACTAATCTGTCCTCCATTTCTAAAATTTAGTCATTACAAAAATATATATATACTGAATGAAATGGGGTATAACCTTAATTTGTTTTTTTACTCAGCAAATTCCCTGATGTAGATGCATCTGAATTGTAACATGTATCAATAGTTCATTTCTTCTTATTGATAGGTAGTATTCCACACTGTGTATGCACTAAAATTTGTTTAATCTTTCATCTGTTGAAGGAAATCTGGGCTGATTACAGCTTTGGCTGTGACAAATTATGCTGCTGTAAATGTTCATATGCATATTTTTGTGTGTACATGGTTTTTATTTCTCTGGGATAGATGCCCAAGGGTGCAATTGTTGGGTCTTTTGATAGCAATTTTAAACTGTCAAAATTTTTTTCCAGTGTGGAAGTTTTATATTTCCATCAACAATGTATGAGTGACCCATTGTTTTATTCATGCTTGCTAGCATTTAGTGTTATAATTGTTTTTAGAAGCCATTTTGACAAGTGTATAGTGATATATCATTGTGCTATTAGTTTACATTTTCCTGATGGCAAATGATGCTGACCATCTTTCCATGTGCTTATTTGACACTTTTATCCTCTTCAGTGAAATGTTTCTTTTTCATACCTTTTGCCCAGTTTTCTAATTGGATTATTTTTACTGTGAAGTTTTGAGATTTCCTTACATAATCTAGACACCTCCCCCTCTTTGGGGGGCTCTGGTATGTGGTGAATTAGCTTCCTGTTGCTGCTATACCAAATTACCACAAACTTGTTCTGTTGTTTAATCTCCTAGTTGTGTCTGACCCTTTGTGACCCCATGGGCTGTAGCTCACCAGGCTGCTCTGTCCATGGGATTTTCCAGGCAAGAATATTGGAATGGGTTGCCATTTCCTCCTGCAGGGTATCTTCCTGACCCAGGGATGAACCTGCATCTCCTGCATTGGCATATATTTTTAATAAGTCTAAAAACTCTTTGCCTAGTCTAGTTAGTGAATATTTTCTCTTATATGTTTTTCTAAATGTTTTATATTAGTCCATAATTTATTTTGAATTAATTTCATATAAGGTTTAAGACTACATTTGAGGTTTACTATTTTTACCTATGTATGTATAATTGCTCCTGTATCATTTGTTGAAAGATATATCATGCCATTGTACCATTCAATTGCTTTTGAACCTTTGTCAAAAATCAGTTAAACATATCTATGGAATCTTTTCTCTGAATTCATTATTCTGTTCCATTAATAGATGCCTGTCCTTTTGCTAATACTACAAAGTCTATTTCTGTAGCTATATTGTACACCTAAATATTGGATAAAGTGACTCCTCTAACTTTGCTCTTCTTTGGCAGGATTGTTTTGGCTTATTTAGGGCCTATGTCATTCCACTGTAGATTTTCTGTTCTGAAAATGATATATTGAGGGTAGCGTTTTGGTTTTTATCCTGCTAAGTGTTCTCTGAGCTTCCTGAATCTGTGATTTGGTGCCTGACATTAACTTCAAGAAATTCTTAGTCATCATTTTCTGTCACTTCTTCTCTCTGATATTCCTATTATGCATGTGTTACATCTTTAGTGGTTGTCCCACAGTCCTTAGATATTCAAGTCTGTGTTTTTCCATCTTTGTTCTCTTTACTTTTTGAGGATTCTAGCTCAGAGATTCTGTTCTCATCCATGTCTAGCCCATTAATAAGGGCTTAAAAGTCTACTAAGAAATCAAAGACATGTTTATTTCTGTTACAGTGTTTTCAATCTCACTCTTCTTTTGGACCCTTTCTTTATGATTTCCATCTCACTGCTTACATTGCCCATCTATTCTTTCACATCCCCTACCTTATCTGTTAGCCCTCAGCATATTAATCATAGTTGTTTTACATTTCCAGCCTGATAATTCCAAATTCCCTATCATGTCTTATTCTGATGCTTTTTCTGTCCTTTCAAATTATGGCTTTTAAATTTTTGTATGCCTAGTAAATTTTTGTTGATATCCAGACACGTTTTATTGGTTAACAGGAACTGCTGCACACAGATTTTTAGTGAGGTGCTGTAAGTTGTCAGAGAATGGGAAGTGTTCTATAGTCCTATGACTAGGCCTTTGTCTCTAAGTGAGCTTATTTGTCCAGAATATGAACTTCACAAGTGTTTTTTCCTCTATCTCTTTTAATTCTCCTTTAGGTGTTACAGAAAAGGAGTTGGGTATTTCCCTTCCCCTAGGTCAATTTGGTTCTTACTATACCCCAGCAGCCTAGGCTCTGGTTAACTAGTTTTCCCTAAGGGCAGGTCTTGTTAAGAAAAAGAAGTGTTCTAACATATTTCAAAGTTTATTTCAAAGCATATTTCAATATTTCAAAGCATATTTCATCTTATCCCTGTTGGAAGCTCAAGAGGATTTTCCCCCCAATATTTACTGTGAATACCTAATTGAGCTTCTAGATGTAAATGTTACATATATTAAGGGGACATTGTTAAGACTAGGTTCCACTGAATTTTTTAAAATTAATTTATTTATTTTAATTAGAGGCTAATCACTGTATAATATTGTGGTGGTTTTTGCCATACATCAATATGAATCAGCCATAGGTGTATATGTGTCCCCCCATCCTGAACCCCCTCCCACATCCCTCCACATTCCATCCCTCTGGGTTGCCTCAGACCACTGGCTTTGAGTGGTCTTTCATGCATCGAACTTGTATTAGTCATCTATTTTACATAGGGTAATATACATATTTCAGTGCTATTCTCAATTACAGTTCAGGTTTCCCAGGCTCTGGTTCCCTTGGTGGTTTTCCCTCATAAGTCTCTGCTCTGGTTAATCTGTGACTCCCTGTATTTACCTGTCTCTTTCTGCCTGTAGATTGCAAAAAGAGATGGCTTTTCAGTCTGTTCAGATTTGTAATTGTTTTAGGATGGAATTTTGACTTCCAAGCTCCTTACACATGGAACCAGCCAATACTTTTTATATATTGTTGAACTCAGTTTGCTAATATGTTATTGAGCATTTTGTAGTCTAAGTTCATAGAATATAATAGTATGTAGTTATTAATATCTTCTATTGTATTCTCTCTCTCCTTTTTTTTTTTTTTGGTTCTTGTGCCAGAGACTTGGGAAGATATTACAATATAAGGAAAAACAGATAAGTCAGGTAAGTCAGAATATATGCTATAATCTCAAATTTCTAAATATACAGGCATATCTAAACATGCACAGAAAGTATATGTGCCAGAAATATTAAGTCATTATTTCTAGATGGAAAATAATGAATAATTTTTACTTTTCTCCTATATTTTTCTGTAACTTCCAAATTTCCTGCAGTGTGTATTTTGCACATGTTTTTATTATTATCTGAAAGTAAATAGGAAACAAGATAATAGAAAGAATTTATTTGTGGTGGGGAGAAGATGAAATGTATGAGGAAACATGGCTGATGCTATTAGGAGTACATTATTGGACTTCCCTAGTGCCTCAGATGGTGAAGAATCTGCCTGCAATGCAGGAGACATGGGTTCAATCCCTGAGTAGGAAAAATCCCCTGGAGAAAGAAATGGCAACCTACTCCAGTATTCTTGTCTGGCGAATCACAAGGACAGAGGAGCCTGGTGGGCTGCAGTCCATGGGGTCTATGTAAATACCTGTCTACCTATATCTGTCTCTTTTAGAATTTACTTCAGAATATAGATGGCAGTCAAAATTATGCATATTAAAAGTTATTTGAATTGAGAACAAAATTAGACTTTCTCATGGAACATAACTCATTTGTTTAATTGTTTTTATGATAAGAAGGGACTTCTAATCAATTTGTATCCCATAACTTGAATTAAATATATAGCTTAAGATTTTGATGGAAATATGTTTGAAGCACATGGTAAGATAAATGCAGTTTGTTTAAAAACTGCATTGGCAAAGGATAGTAAAATTTGTAATATTTTGATTTTTCCAACACTTTCTGATCAGACTGGGCTAAATAAAATGTCTCTAGCTGAAAATGTAGCAAGCATAATCAATAATCATTACTGAATCTTTTGAAATGACCATGGTGACTGACTAACAAATCATCTTGCTATTTAGGTATCTTTTAATTCTTTGCTTTTAGTAAACCTGAAGGAGTTTTAGATCAGTAAAAATAATTTTTTTTATGATACACCACTATGTGATTTTAGGTATAAAACTAAGAGGACATAAAACAGGTGTGTTGTTAAAATAACTGAGCTCTTCCATTTCAATCTACATCTTATATAAGAAAAGTGTTAGTCCCTCAGTCCTGTCTGACTCTTTGCAGCCCCATGGACTGTAACCTGCCAGGTTCCTCTATCCATGGAATTCTTCAGGCAAGGATACTGGAGAGCATTGCTATTCCCTTCCCCTGGGGATCTTCCTGACCCAGGGATCGAACTCAAGTCTCCTGCAAAAGTATTTGTGAATCTCATACCCATGAAAATAAATAATATATAATTCAGAACACTGCTTCCTTTTAACTAAAGTATTCATTTGTGTATGAATAAAATAATTTTTAGAAGTTCAACTTACTACACTAATAGATACTTTTCCAGTATGTTTTATTTTGAATAATCAAAACTGATCATATACTCTTAATCAGTTGTTTAAATAATCACTATGATTTTAATTCTATAGACATTTTTGTATTTTTTTTTTCAAAATTCAGACTCACAAACGCAGAGGCATATAGCACACATTTAAACTGCAGAAATGTGTAATCTGTGATTAACAAGTCCTTCAAACATAAAAATATATTACATCAAAATAGAATTATGTTGTAAAAGTGATAGTGGAATACACAAATCTGAAAAATTCAATGTAACTTTCAACTATTACCATCTTTTACTATAGTATAATTTTAATGGATTGAGGTATAAATTTAATGCTATAGTTTTTATATGTAGTTGTATACAATGAAAAAGTAGTATAACAGTTTGAATTTAAGATGTCAATATTTATAATACACAAATTATATAACTTACTATAGGTTATATAACTTAAGTTATGAAGTTTTAGATGCCAATTTAAAATTTTTCAAGGGCTATGTAAAAAATTATTTTAAAGGTGTCAGACTAAAAAACTGTGAAAACTGCTACTGAATAATCCAAATCCATATTAGTGAGCAGTTTAAATAAAGTGCCTCCGTGTTGCCAAATTATAGAGGGATTTCAAGTAAATCCTCGAGAAATGGCCACATCAGAGAATCTCTCTATTACTTAATTTCTATCCCTCCTCTCTGGCTTTTTCTTGCAGCAAAACCTCATTGCATTTATGACTAATGATTTCCTGCCATGTGAGGAAAACTTGTACCATACCCATGGATGCTTTCCCAAGCAACAGAGGTTTCCCACCTTTCTCTCTCTATGGAGCTCAATTAGATTTCATACCATGGTGATAATCAGGTTTGCTCTTATTTGACTCACTTGAGGCTCTAAAATGTACCACAAGTCATGATTTCTCTGAATTTTTTTTTTTTTTTACAGTTTGCTGAACTACCTCAGCCCCACTCTAAATAATCAGGATTTGTATTCATCAAAGTCATGGTTACCCAATCACCTAAAAGTCCACATCTTTGAGCTCCATAGTGCACCACAGCAAGACCCAGAGAATTGATAATTAGAACAAGAAATTTTAATTTACTTTTGAAAGCCTTTATCCTATGTGAATCCAAGAGTTTCTTTATCAAACTGTACTCATTTTGTCTTTGTCTTTATTGCATTATCTACAATACAGTCAAGCAACACCTACATTTTATTATTCAACAAGGATGGTCCAATCAGAGTCAGATGAGGGAAGATGATTTATGGCAGAGAAGAAAGCAAATAAAAGTTTTCTAAGGGAAGAGTCTGCAAAGTTGCTGGCAATGCAGCCAGGCAGCATGTGAGCAAAACGTTTACAGAAATATTTTATTTTTATTTATGTTGGCTATGAAATAAATATTGCATAGTTGAATCAGTGGATTTTATGTGTCAGGCACTATTTCCTGCTACACCCAATCACTGCAGAGCTGTCAAAAGCAAAGTGTGCATTTGAAGAGGCTACCCTCTCTGAACGAAGGAGATAGAAAAAAGTCAGCAGGGTTGACAAAATGCATCCTGATGAGTGCCTCTCCCTATCTTTTTAAAGCTTTTTGATTTTATTCCAATTTTAGCAAATGTGGGGTTTGAATAAAAAAGTAATTGAAGGCAACTGTTTCAAAAGGACGTATAGAGGGAAGAGGGAAGACTTGCATTTTCTAAGCAGATGACATTACGCAGGTGTAATGCATGGCCGAAGAAATGTAAGATAGAATGGTTTCATGGCAGATTGGACATCCCGTCCCACTCGATAGCGGAATGCATAGAATGTGATGAGATGAACATTTTATATCGTGGGTGTCTGGTCACCGACCTGTATGTTACAACCGCATCAGTCTAGATGAGCCTCAGGAAGAGGCAAATGAGAGTGCCCAGAGAGTAGCAAATGTCAGGAGAGTGCAGGCAGAGAAGTGGTAATTCAGCGAGGCTCCTGCACGGAATTTGATTGGAATTACATGACAGAAGGGTGGCTTATGATAAGACTAGGGAAGACCCAGCACGCACACCTCAGATTTAGACTAGGGTTTTAAGGCTGCTTTTCTGGGCAGGCCTCTTGGTATTCTCTGCTTCCTCTGCCTCATTCCTAAGAGTCAGCGCCCTGGAGACTGAGACATTGGCTTTTGGCTGTTTATTAATTGCCCAATACGGTTGCTGCTGTTACGTGACTCAAGAGCCTGAAGGTATGAATAATTGAAGGCTTGGCTCTCCGTGGGTATAAACTATGCTGTAATACTAACAGTCCATTCAGAGTATCCCTTAATACTGTAGGGATACTGAAATTACTCCCACCTCCTCACAGATGTAACATACACACATTCTCACTAATGTATTCAACTCAGTTAAATTGAATGCTTTTAAAAAAAATTACCACTGATTTCTGTGCTCTTAAAAAAAAATTCCCTTTTTACACTGTAATGAATTAGGTTGAAATAATAGTAAGTGGTTAATCTGGTACCATTTCAGCACCTTTGATACTGTCATAGTAATGGAAATACTATTTGGTCTAAGAGATATCAGATACATACACTACCCTAAATGGGTTTACTGAATGATTTTGACAGCCGAAAACCTTCATACAGCGGCAAGGATGTTTTCTTCTGTCCTGCATTCAGACACGTCAGAGATACCCAGGTCTAAGCATGCGTCCTTGTGTTTGCCTCTCCCATGCTTCTGCTGGCTCCCGGCCTAAGCTGGTTGAAAGGAGTGAATTTCGAATGGTGAAATTATAGGCGTTTTGACAGGCCAGTGGAGAGAGATTCTGAGGGTGGGGAGCTTCCCAGCCTCTCTCAAATTTCAATGACAACAAACAGTAGGGTTTAATTTCTTCAGTCCAGGTTTTAGCAGGATTCTTGTCAGTCAAAGACACTCAGAGAACACCTGCCCTGTATACAATATTGCTCTTCACATACTAATTCCCTTCCTGACACTTGACAATTTTTATAAAGAAAGATGGGAAGCAGAATATTTCCTCTGTAGGATGGAAATTTGATTCATGGCAATTTACTTATATAGAGTGTGATTCCACTCAGATAAAACTTGGTTCATACGGTGGTATTCATTGTAAAGGAATCTTGCCTTCACCTCGATTTGTGCTGGTTTCTTAATTTTCATAAAGGAGGATATTTGTAGTTCAATCTTTTAAGTGTATTTGGGTAGAATTTTCACATATTCCAAGAGTATAGAGTATTGTTGGAAACAGCTGTAACTGATTCTTATCTTCTTTGTATAGAAAAATGGGGAAGATGAGAAGCTAAAAACCTGTGATCACGCCATTCACATTATTTACAGCCTGCATTCTAGCAAAATGCAAAACCCATATGTCTCTTTTATCTTTTGATTGCACTCTGAGGTGGGAATGTTTTTCCCAGTTTACTTCAGCTATTGTTTTTCCTTCATAAAATGGTTCTTGCTGCTGGGGAATCTGTGAATTGGCTACATTCTCACAAAACAGGCTTCTTACTACATTTCCTCTGTGTTCTCTGGTGGCCAAGTTAGACACAGTCCAATACAGATTGGAGGAAGAACCCTGAGGATTATACACTGCAACACTTTTATTCACAGGCTGAGTCAGCATCTTATAAAAAATGTGGTAAATAAATCTGATCTCTTTAAGATGCTGTAAAAATAATCAAACTGAAATAATAGTCTTAATTCTTAGAATAAAAAATCTGAGATAAGCTTGTAAACATGATTTTTCTAATCGTGCCTCAATGCTTCAGTTTTTGTCACTTGTTAAGATAGGGACTCAAAACACTTATTTGAAAGAGAGAACTTGGTTCTGTGTAGCACAATCATTGAAAAGAAAAATTACTAAGGTATTCAGGCATCTCTTAGTATCCATAGGAGGTTGGTTTCAGGTCCCCCGTAGACACCAAAATAGAAAGATAATCAAATCTCTTAAATAAAATGGCCCAGTATTTGCATAGAACCTAGGTATATCCTCCCATACACTTTAAATCATCTCTAGATCCCTTATAATACTTAATAAAAAATATGTAAGTAGTTGTAAATATGATGCAAATGCTATGTAAATAGTTGCCAGAGTATAGCAAATTCAAGTTTTGCTTTTTTGGATGTTTCTGGATTTAAAAAGCATATGTTTTCATCCATGGTTGGTTGAATTTGCATATGCAGAACCTGTGAATACAGAGGGCCAACTGTAATTGACATACAATATACTGCACTATTTAAAGTGTACAGTTTGATAAGTTGTGTATATAACTGTTGGAATCAACAGGGTGAACTTAGCCATCACCTCCCAAATTTATCTGATACTCTCACTCCCTATTCCCACCCCCATCCTTCAGACAATAACCAATCTGCTTTATGTCATTGTATTTTTGCATACATTTTCTTGATTCCATACTAAATGGAATAAATCAGAATGCCCAGGTTTTTTTAGGGGGGTGGGGTGAAGGTGTCTTATTTATTTCACCTAGCATGTAATTGACAGTGGGGTCTGGCTGCTTGCCATTCAAGAGCCAATAAGGAGGTCAGGTTGATGGAAAGGAAAGTTTGCTTTATTTTGGATGCCATCAGGGGCGGAAGTGGAGGGAGTAGGAGAACATGTCTGTCCAAAGGCTGACTCCTCATCAATGACAGTCAGCAAGAGCAAGAGTGTTTATAGACTGAGGGAGGAGGGGCTACATGCAGACACAGCACAGTCAACTCTGATAGTCATCTTGAAATCAGTTATCGGTGGTCTGACCAGCATCATCTTGATTGTCTTAACTACCATTAGTCTTCAGTTCCGTGGTCTATTTCTGTTTCCTGAGGCCTCTTCTTGGAAGCGTGGCTGCTTACGTCATGGCCACAGTCTGGTCATCATGTAGTTAACTTCAATCTGGTGGGGGTTTCATTACCTATTAGACAGCTCTCGGGATATGGCTCAGAATGTTATCTATAGGCCTTGAGAAGGAACGAAAGGTCCTTGACTATGCTTCATTATTGTTATTCAGTCACTAAGTCATGTATGAGTATTTGTAACCCCATGAACTACAGTTCATCAGGCTTTCCCGTCCTTTGCTAGCTCCCGGAGTTTGGTCAAATTCATGTCCATCGAGTCGGTAATGTCATCCAATCATCTCAGCCTCTGTTGTACCCCTTCTCCTCCTGCCCTCAATCTTTCCCAGCATCATGGTCTTTAGCAATGACTATGCTTAACCACATTGTTATTATTTGTCTCCTTTGACTGTTTCCATTGTTTCTGCATGTTCTCACTTCTCTGATTAAGCATATTCTTTGGCTAAAGTTTTTCCACAACAAAATGCAAGCAGAGGACATGGATTGCAAGGACCATAGAGTCTCACTCTGTTTCAGCATAAGTATTTTAATAATTTATTCATGTTGTAAGTATCAATAGGCCATTTCATTTTATTGCTGCATAGTACTCCACTGTAAAGACAGATCATGATTTGTTTATTCATTCACCTATACATGGACCTGTTTTGTTTCCATTTAGGCTGTAGCAAATAAATATGCTATGAGCATTTGTGTGCAAGTCTTCAAATGAATATGTGTTTTCCAACACCCTTTCCATAGGTATTGGTTAAATACCTAGAAGTGGAATATGTGTATCTTTGATATTTTTGAAAAAGACTAACACAATATTTTCCACAGTAGTTGTATCATTTTATATTCCCACCAGAAAGTTAAATAAATTCTACTGACTCCACATTCTCATCAACATTAGGTATAAGCCTTTTTAAATTGTAGCCATTCCAATAGCTATGTAGTGCATCTCATTGTGCTTTTAGTCCGTTGTTTTAATTCTTCTGTGCTTATTCATTAGGAAGATGGACTTTGGGTCGATGAGTAGCAAGGGTAAAACTGTTCCCAGACATCTCCATCACCACAGAGAGCTCAGAGAAGCTGAAAGAATTGTGTATTTTCTCTTTATTCTCTCTACAGTTTAATTGCTTTTATTTATTTATTATTCACTATTATAATGACTTTATACTGCATTTGGAAAAGTTACATAAAAAGAATAAGTATTCATGATTTTTTTAACCTTGTCATCTTTACCACTCAGATTTTGATCTAATTCATTCATTTTATCAAACATAATACAACTACTAACATTTATAAAAGACTCATGGTATGGTCCAGGATTAAGATATATAGTCTCATATATCTTATATGATTGTTTCAATAATTTTATAAAGAGAAACTTTTTCCCATTACATAAATTTTAAAAATAAACTTGACCTAGAAAAGGCACATATCATAGAACTAGTAATTAGCATAGCCCAGACTTGATTCAATATATTTCTGATTCCAAGGCTGTATTTTCAGCTTCTTCAAAACAGTATTTTGAATTGTCAGGTTTTTTTAAAAATAAAAATTGAAAGAAAACAGGCAACTAAGTTATAATGGTATTGAAAGAAATTCTTTGTTAGAGATCAGAAAGCTAATGTAATAGAGTGATTAGAAAGATGGGATAAACAGACTTGGAATAACCAGCATGGCATAATGAACTCATATTGTGAAGCTATGGTTCTTATACAAGCCTGCAATAAACACCTATGACACCTTGGTCAAATTATTTCATTCTTCTGACTTCATTTAACATATCTCAGATGAGATTGTGTTAGAAAAACTCTAAGACAAATGACATCTCTGAAATATTTTACTGTATTTTGGATGGAAAAGTAGTAAAATGGTTGGAATGATTTCCCAACTCTCAGCTCTCAGGTGGTATCATTCAAAGCTAACAGAGATAAATCACAGGAAGATACAAAATTGTTGACTGGTCAAAATATTGCAGGGGCACACTGGATTGACAAAGATCAAGTAAGACATTTTAGAAAAAAGAAAAACAATTGTACTAGAGTGATTGACTATGAATTCTTACTATATTCAGAAGAAAGTTTTGGTTTGTTACAACCTGACTCTTAAAGATAATTAGCTCAAAGGCCATGTGAAATGCTGGGCTAAATGAAGCTCAAGTTGGAATCAAAATTGCTGGGAGAAATATCAATAACCTCAGATATAAAGATAACACCACCGCAATGGCAGAAAGCAAAGAGGAACTAAAGAGCCTCTTGTGAAGGTGAAAGAAGAGAGTGAAAAAGCTGGCTTAAAACTCAACATTCAAAAAACGAAGATCAAGTCATCCAATCCCATCACTTCATGGCAAATAGATGGGGAAACAATGGAAATAGTGACAGACTTTATTTTCTTGGGCTCCAAAATCACTGAGGATGGTGATTGCAGCCATGAATTTAAAAGACACTTGCTCCATGGAAGAAAAGCAATGACAAATTTAGACAACATATTAAAAAGCAGAGACATCACTTTGCTGACAAAGGTCCATATAGTCAAAGCTACAGTTATTCCAGTAGACATGTATAGTTGTGAGAGTTGGACCATAAAGAAGGCTGAGTGCTGAAGAATCAATGCTTTCTAACTGTGGTGCTGGAGAAGACACTTGAGTGCCCCTTGGACTGCAGTAGGAGATCAAACCAGTCAATCCTAAAGGCAATCAACACTGAATATTCATTGGTAGGACTGATGCTGAAGCTAGAGCTCCAATACCTTGGCCATCTGATTCAAAGAGCTAACTCATTTTAAAAGACCCTGATGCTAAGAAAGATTGAGGGCAGGAGGAGAAGGAGACGACAGGATGAGGTAGTTGGATGGCATGTTCAACTCAATGGACATGAGTTTGAGCAAACTCAGGAAGATAGTGAAGGACAGAGAAGCCTGACCTGCTGCAGTCCATGGGATCACAAAGCGTCGGACATGACTGTGACTAAACAACAGTATGTGTGTGTGTGTGTGTGTGTGTGTGTGTGTGTGTGTGTATGCATGGGCTTCCCTTATGGCTCAGCTGGTAAAGAATCTGCCTGCAATGTAGGAGACCTGGGTTCAATTCCTGGGTTGGGAAGATCCCCTGGAGAAGAGAAAGTCTACCTACTCTGGTATTCTGGCCTGGAGAATTCCATGGACTGTATAGTCCATGGGGTCACAAAGAGTTAGACACAACTGAGTGACTTTCTTATTTCTTATTATTTTATCTTATACATATATACGGGCTTCCCAGGTGGTGCTAGTGGTAAAACAACCCACCTGCCAGTGCAGGGGACATGAGATGTGGGTTCAGTCCCTGGGTCTGGAAGATCCCTTTAAGGGCATGGCAATACACTCCAGTATTCCTGCCTGGGAAATTCTTGCCATGGACAGAGGAGCCTGGCAGGCTACAATTCAAGGGGATGCAAGAGTTGGATATGAATGAAGTGACTTCCATGCATGCACATTCATATATATATATATATATGTGATCCATAAATTAAATTGAGATTCACCATACCTATAAACCTTTCTCTTTGTTCATTGCAGCTGTAGACATTAAAAGGCAGCTAGTGATGTTCTAGGGAAACTTAACCAAAATATTAGAGATTCTCTCTGAATGTCTATGAATGAAAAGATTAAAAACTATTAGTCAATGTAAAAAAAAAAAAAGCCGAGAGTTCTATATTTGAACTTTCAAATTAATTAAAGGTATAGAAGAGGGAAAGAAAACTTGCTCATGAAATCCATGGACTGTAGAACTTAATTGCTGATTTTAGGAAAAACAAAAATAACTGTTTTTCTACTACAGATTACAATATATGAAACTCATCACCTTCTGTGGTACAGAGTAGATGAAACATACTAGATTTAATAGGGATGATTCTGCAGAAACAATTGGATATTTGAGTCATAATTGAATATTGAATTAATATAAACATTTCTTACATACTTTTCTGTTATTTTATAGTTGATCTTGGACAATAGTTTGGGTTTTCTTCTGAAACCACTGATAATAGCAATGGAAAGAACTTTATAGTATTTTTAGTTCAATTTTTCTGTTTATACTTGAAGCAAATGAGCCTCAAAAATGTGTAGAAAGTTGATCACATCATAAAAGACAACCAGTTTTTCAACAAACAGTATTTATAGTTACTCTCAGCCACAGAAGATTTGTGTGAACTTTGACATGGTACCGAGACTAAGACTCAATTTTTTCACATGTAACCTAAAAATATTAAAGGGTATAACTAAAATTTTGAGGAATAATTTAAGTAACTTATATTTCACAAAATCTAAGACATTATTTATTCTAATAGTCACCCTTATTTAGTATCATTAAACAACAAAAGGACTTCCCCAGTGGCTCAATGGTAAAAGAATCTGCCTGCAATGCAGGAGCCGCAGTACTATCCCAGGGCTGGGAAGACCCTCTGGAGGAGAGCAAGCACCTCACTCCAGTATTCTTGCCTGGAGAATCCCATTGACTGAGAAGCCTGGCAGGCTACAAAGAGTAGCCTGGGTCACAGAGTCAGACAGGATCGAAGTAACTTAGCATGCATGCATGCATGCACTCAAACAAGAAAAACAAAAGCTATAATTCTTTATTTCACTTAGAATTTTCTACATATGTAAAGAGATCTTTTAAGGTTTATTAAAATTAAAATATAAGAAAAATACATTGGCTTAGGTATTATCAAAATATACCATTTTTAGAGCCTATTTTAAGTCACTTTGAAACTCAAATTGGTCAATGTCCATATTTTTGCTCTTTTGTTTTATTAAATCACAGTGTAGTTCTCTGTACCATCAAAAGTGTTGGTGTTGAAGCATTTTTTTTAAGAAAATGATGCACTATTATCTTTAGAATTTTTCCCCATGTGTTAACACTTGTTCTAGAATTGTTGATACTGGCAATTTACTATTTATCTAAACATGAAATTTTATTTTTTCCTCTCATTTCAATCACAGAATGTGGGAAATGTGAGCAACTTTTATTCAGAGTCAATAGAAAGTTTCTGACAATTTGATGTTTAATGTCAATGCTGGTTTTGCCCCATAGAAAAATCAATCATATTTGCCCTTGGTTTCTTTGACGTTTCCCTAATCTTTTTAAAGAAATTCAACAGTATTCCTACCATTTAGTTATAATGCCTTGTTTATGATAGGCAATTCGTTTGTATATAGATCAGAAATAAGACAAAATAGAGATTATTGTGGTTATGAGCATGTTCCTTTTTTAGATCCTGAAAGCGTTTTGTTATGGCTTTTCAGGAAAATACAGAATTATGCTCATTCCTCTGGTGAATTTTTCATCCACGAACATTACATTTAGAATTCATTTCCATGTTTATCTGCATACACTGTCTCATATCTATGCCCTTCTTCATACATAATTCTTTTCAATACCTTGACTCAGTATAATATTTTTAAACTCATTTAAAATAGCAATTAAACTTAATATGTGTGGTAGAACTAAGTGAGTTGAAACCAAGAAAAATTTGAGCAGCAATGAACTAATTTGCACATGTGCAGGAAATATTGAGTAGACAATTGTTTTGCATACAAAGATTGTAAAAGATTATCTATTTTAAAAAGAATCCATTTCAAAAGATATCAAAATATGAAAAATGGCTATCACAAAATTAAATACATCGTATTAAACATTTAACAACATCTGGCTTATAAAAGTTCAATAAATGGTAGTCATTGTTGTTATTACATTATTGTTATGACACTGTCTAATGGGACATTTTGAGATCCTTTATTAGTTTTCTGACAGTGCAACAGCTTACTCCTATGACAGTGACTTCCTTACGAAGTTTAGATACCCTATCATTTTGGCTGTGATGCATTGTATTTTGATTATCCCCAGGATTGCACATTCACTATAGTTCTTATCCAAAACTATAATTCACTGGTCACTCAGGATACTTAAATTCAGAGTTTTTGTTATGTGGTCACAGAATCATTTATAAACACATTTTTAAAGTGAAGAATATATTCATTCTAACCTGATGATTGAAGAATTTTTATCCACTTGTGAGTTTTGAAATAATAATGAGGGTAAAGCTTTCTTGTTGCTTAATCAATTTTAGATCCATTGACTTTAATGGTCTTGCTTGTTTTCAAGTTAAACAGTCAAACACAGTTTCAATACCCATATCTGATATAGTTACTTGACATGAAGTCCCTTCTTCCTCATATTTCTTCTCTGCTAATTTCTATTTATTTTAGCAGGCCAAATATTAATGCGGAGTGCTAAAGAACAGGTAAAGTACATAAAAACTATGAAATAGTTATTTATATTATTGTTTACATAGGTCAGAAGCAAAGAAAATGTTATCTTTTTATCAATTTATTTATTTAAATTGGAGGCTAATTACTTTACAATATTGTAGTGGGTTTTGCCATACATTGACATGAATCAGCCATGGGTGTACATGTGTCCCCCATCCTGAAACCCCCTTCCACTTCTCTCCCCATCCCATCCCTCAGGGTCATCCCAGTGCACTGGCCCTGAGCACCCTGTCTCTTGCATTGAACTTGGACTGGCGATCTATTTCACATATGGTAATATACATGTTTCAATGCTATTCTCTCAAATAATCTCACCCTCACCTTCTCCCACAGAGCCCAAAAGTCTGTTCTTTACATCTGTGTCTCTTTTGTTGTCTCTCATATAGGGTCATCACAACCATCTTTCTAAATTTCATATATATGCATTAATATACTGTATTGGTGTTTTTCTTTCTGATTTACTTCACTCTGTATAATAGGCTCCAGTTTCATCCACCTTATTAGAACTGATTCAAATGCATTCTTTTTAATAGCTGAGTAATATTCCATTGTATATATTTACCACAGCTTTCTTATCCATTTTTCTGCTGAAGGACATCTAGTTTTCTCCCATGTCCTAGGTGTTGTAAACAGTGCTGTGATGAACATTGGGGTACATGCGTCTCTTTCAATTTTGGTTTCCTCAGTGTGTATGCCCAGCAGTGGGATTGCTGGGTCATATGGCACTTCTATTTCCAGTTTTTTAAGGACTCTCTACACGGTTTTCCATAGTGGCTGTACTAGTTTGCATTTCCACCAATAGTGTAAGAGGGTTCCCTTTTCTCTGCACCCTCTCCAGCATTTATTGTTTGCAGACTTTTTGATAGCAGTCATTCTAACCAGTGTGAGATGGTACCTTATTATGGTTTTAATTTGCATTTCTCTGACAGTGAGTGATGTTGAACATCTTTCCATCTGCTTGTTAGCCACCTATATGTCTTCTCTGGAGAAATGTCTGTTTAATTCTTTGGCCCATTTTTGATTGGGCCATTAATTTTTCTGGAATTGAGCTGCATGAGCTGCTTGCATATTTTTGAGACTAATTCTTTGTCAGTTGCTTCGTTTGCTATTATTTTCTCCTATTCTGAAGACTGTCTTTTCACCTTGCTTATAATTTCCTTCATTGTGCAAAATTTTTAAGTTTAATTAGGTTCCATTTGTTTATTTTTGCTTTTCTTTCCATTACTCTGAGAGGTGGGTCATAGAGAATCCTGCTGTGATTTATGTCAGAGAGTGTTTTGCCTATGTTTTCCTCTAGGAGTTTTATAGTTTCTGGTTTTACATTTATATCTTTAATCCATTTTGAGTTTATTTTTGTGTATGTTGTTAGAAAATGTTCTGGTTTCATTCTACACATGCTTGACCAGTTTTCCCAGCACCACTTGTTAAAGAGATTATCTTTTCTCCATTGTATAGTCTTGCCTCCTTTGTCAAAGATAAGGTGTCCATAGGTGTGTGGACTTGTCTCTGGGCTTTCTATTTTGTTCCATTGATCTGAATTTCTATCTTTGTGCCAGTACCATACTGTCTTAATGACTGTAGTTTTGTAGTATAGTCTGAAGTCAGGTAGGTTGATTCCTCTAGTTCCATTCTTCCTTCTCAAGATTGTTTTGACTATTTGAGGTTTTTTGTATTTCCATACAAATTGTGAAATTATTTGTTCTAGTTCTCTGAAAAATATCGTTGGTAGCTTGATAGGGATTGCATTGAATCTATAGATTACTTTGTGTAGTATACTCATTTTCACTGTATTGATTCTTTTGATACATAAACATGGTATATTTCTCCATCTATTTGTGTCAACTTTGATTTCTTTCATCAGTGTTTTATAGTTTTCTAAATATAGGTCTTTTGTTTCTTTAGGTAGATTTGTTCCTAAGAATTTTGTTATTTTTGTTGCAATGGTGAATGGAATTGTTTCCTTAATTTCTCTTTTCTCATTGTTAGTGTATAGGAATGCAAGGGATTTGTGTGTTAATTTTATATCCTGCAACTTTACTATATTCATTGATTAGCTCTAGTAATTTTCTGGTGGTGTCTTTAGGGTGCAAACATGTTATTAAAATGCATAACCTCAAAACTCTTTAATAGTAAACTTAGAAAATAATAGGATTCTAAAATATCTAGAGAGAAAGCCTACCTATTTTGGAAACAGTGGTCACACAGGTAGCATATACTCAGTGAGTCTGGGGATTCAGATTCAAAGATGTGGTCCTGAGAGTGAGGTTTGCTACACAAACCAGGGAGTGGCATTTCTGCAAAAATTATTAGGTAGATAAATTGATACTTATTTTGAGAAATACTTAGATCTTTAATATACTAAATCTATAGATCAAAGGTTTCTACTTTTTCCTTTTGACATAAGTACTCTATTATTTACCTGTTTAACCCACTGAGAAAGTTAGTCCCCATTTTTTTTTTAACAAATTGTGAGATTGTATTATCCTGTTATTCTTCACACTTTGTTAGAGATTTTTTCCCCAAATGAACCCCAGATATTTTTGCTTACTTCCAGGCTAGAGTTGTAAGTAGAAAAAGTATAGACTCTGGACTCAGAGACTTAACAACTTTTCCTTATAAAATGTTATTTAATCTAGAGCAAATAACTATATCTCTAATAACTTCTGTTTGTTTACCAAAAAAGGTAAACAAAGATGTTGTTAGAATGGTCAAATAAAGAACATACATGAAAGCCGCTGGCCTGTGGTGTTTGTTTTTCTTAAATTTTATCTTTGTTTCAATTAGCTTTAATTCTTTAAATATTTGTATTTTTCCATTAAATCCTATTTCAGTTTAATATGCTATATGGTTGATCATATTTTTGGCCCCAAGCATTCAGTGTGAACCCCTGTCTTTAAATATGTTACTTTTCAGCTTCCTTTTTAAAGCAATGAAATATTCCTGCTCCAAACATTTGGCTCAGTCCTGTGACTTTGGCCTATAGGAATGAGATAAAAATGAAAGTATGCCTTAAAAAGTCTTGCATTTCTTTTTTGTTTGTTTGCTTGTTTTTTACTTGTTCTATGATTGTGCTAAGTCACTTCAGTCATGTCCGATTCTTTGCAACCCCATGGATTGTAGCCTACCAGGTTCCTCTGTCTATGGGATTTCCCAGGCAAGAATACTGGAGTGGGTTGCCATTTCCTTCTCCAGGGGATCTTCTTGACCCAGGGATAAAACTCAGGTCTCTTATGTCTCCTGCATTGGCAGATGAGTTCTTTACCACTAGAGCCACCCGGGAAGTGTACTGTATGATTAAGACTGTCTGATTTAGTTTAAAAATGTGTAAGAATGCATTTATTATACTAATTATGGGACATATTATTCATTGTTTTTCTAAAATTCAAATTTAACTGACATCCTATTTTTTTTGGCAATCTTAGCTAATGTGTCTCTAACATTTATGTAAGTACCAGAGAGTATTTCAGTCCTGGGAAGATGAAAAACTGGTTAAGTACACCTGCTCCAGCTGAAGTACAGCATGCAATAGAGATGCCAAAACAAACAACCACAAAACCTCTTGTTATTCATTTACATACAGATAGATAACATGACTGTGTACTATGAAAACCAAAGAGAATCTAAAACTATTAGAATAAATAGATGATCTTGGCAAAATTTCTAAGTAAAATTAAATATGTAAAAATAAAATATATTTCTATTAACAGTAAACAGGAAATGAAAATCTTAAATATGGTGCTATTTGCAATAAAATTTTAAAAAAAACACTAATTACATTGGAATGTATCTGATACAGGCCTTCTCTGGTGTCTCAGCAATAAAGAATCTGCCTGCAATGCAGGAGACCTAAGAGATGCTGGTTCTATCCCTGGTAAGATCCTCTGAAGGAGGGAATGACAACCCACTCTAGTGTTCTTTCCTAGAAAATCCCATGGACAGAGGCAGGGGACAGAGGCAGGACTGTAAACTAGCAGGCTACAGTCCATAGGGTTGCAAAGAGTCAGATACAACTGAAGGGACTGAGTACACATATCTAATAAAATATGCATAGCTCTATATGGAAAAACAAACATTTCTGAGAGTTTTAAAAAGACAAACTGAGATATATACCATGTTTTGCATTAGAATATTTCATATGTTAAAAATGTCAGGTCTTCCCAAATTAACCTTTAGATGCAACATTATCTTAACGAAAATCTCAGAAGTTTTGTTTATCTGTGGAAGTGGCAAATTGGTTCTAAAATTGATTTAGAAAATATAACGGTCTAAGAACAGCAAAGGCAATCTTGAAGAAAATGTTAAAGAACCTGCAATACTAGATGAAAAGACTTGATATTTAGCTATATGATTAAGGATATGAAAACTGATCAATGGATAAGACAGTCCAAAGACAGTCCATGTAAATAGAATCACCTTACGTATAGGAAAGGCCACATTGCAATGCAGTGGGGAAAACCAGGTTTTATTAATAAATGAAGTTGGGCCAGTAGATGTTTATCTAGGGAAAAATATATTTTTACTGCTATGTTACATCCTATCACAAAGATGAAATCATTATGAATTATTAATATAAATGTAAAAATTAAAACAATAAATATTAAAAAAAAAAGTCTTATGATCCTGGAGTTAAAAAATGTCTTAAGACACAAATAGAGCATTTAAAAGAAAAAAATAACAAATTGAACTACAGTAACATTTAAAATTTCCCTTCATCAAAGAAATCATTAACAAGTGAAAAGGCAAGCCACAGATTAGCGAAACAATATTACAAATATATAGTATATACATGACAAAATACACAATACATTTATATATTTATCTACATTATGGTTATATATTATGTATTATATTTCATCAGATATATATTTGGTACACTGTATATTGATACATTATATATCACATATTACATATTATATTATGTATATATCTGAGTAAATCCTTATATACAGATATAATGACAAATAAAATTATATTCATTTTGATATTTGTACAGGATTCAATATTTACACTGTGAAATGATTACAAAAGTCTAATCAACTATAATTACCTTGCTGTACATTACCAGGAAAAAGCAATTCTTTAATGAAAAGGAATATGCATGACTTTTATTTCTAGAAATAAGATGTTTTTAAATCAAATTAATCACTTGGTCCTCACTTCCAATAATGACCTGGAAGATAATTTAAACCTTTCTTCTCATTATGGACAATTAAAAGATATTTTTTAAAGATTTACTGTCTTCTTAAAAGATGAGTTGACATGATATAGTTATGACATTATATAGTTGACATGATATTCAGTAATTATCAAGCCAAGTCTCAAGACTCATGGGACCCTAGTCAAGGTGAGCACTTGGACTATTTGGTTAAAATTCAGTCTAGTGTCCCATGAAATACAAGTCTTGGTGAACAGGCTTGCTTTGTGCTAGGAGCCTGAAACAACTTTGGACAGCAACTTTGAGTAGACTTATATGCAGAGTTCATCATGAGAAATGCCAGGCTGGATGAAGCACAGACTGGAATCAAGATTGCTGGGAGAACTATCAGTAACCTCAGATATGCAGATAACACCACCCAAATGGCAGAAAACAAAGAGGAACTAAAGAGCCTTGTGATGAAGGTGAAAGAGGAGAGTTAAAAAGCTGTCTTAAAGCTCAACATTCAAGAAACTAAAATCATGGCATTCAGTCTCATCACTTCACGGCAAATGGATGGGGAAACAGTGACAGACTTTATTTTCTTGGGCTCCAAAATCACTGCAGATGGTAACTACAACCATGAAATTGAAAGACACTTGCTCCTTGGAATAAAAGCTATGACAAATCTAGACAATGCATTAAAAAACAGAGACATTACTTTGCCAACAAAGGTCCAAATAGTCAAAGCTGTGGTTTTTCCAGTAGCCATGTACAGATGTGAGAGCTGGACAATAAAAAGGCTGAGCGCTGAAGAATTGATGCCTTCGAACTACAGTGCTGGAGAAGACTCTTGAGAGTCCCTAGGACTGCAAGGAGATCAAATTGGTCAATCTAAAATATAATCAACCCTGAATATTCACTGGAAAGACTGATGCTGAAGCCGAAGTTCTAGTACTTTGGCCACCTGTTGCGAAAAGCTAACTCATTAGAAAAGACCCTGATGCTGGGAAAGATTGAAGGCAGAATGAGAAGGGGATAACAGAGAACGAGATGATTGGATGGCATTACCGACTCAATGGACAAGAGTTTGAGCATACTCTGGGAGATGGTGATGGACAGGGAAGCCTGGTGTGCTGTAGTCCGTGGGGTCGCAGAGTCGGACACGACTGAGCAACTGAACGACAACAATGTAGTGACTCTGTGGACTTGTTCCATCCCCCAGATGCTCCTGCTGCTCCATCTCTTTGTCACCCAACTCTTTGCAACCCTATGGACTATAGCCCACCAGGCTCTTCTGTCCATAGAATTCTCCAGATAATAATACTGAAGTGGGTAGCCATGCCTTCCACCAGGGGATCTTCCTGACCCAAGTATCAAACCCTTATCTTTTACATCTCCTGCATTGGCAGGCAGATTCTTTACCACTAGCACCATCTGGGAAGCCCCTAGCTGGGGCTTGTTATTCAGTTCAGTTCAGTTCAGTTGCTCAGTCATATTTGACTCTTTGTGATCCCATGGACTGCAGCATGCTAGCCTTCCTTGCCCATCACCAACCCACGAAGCTTGCTCAAACTCATATCCATTGAGTCGGTGATGTCACCCAGCCATCTCCTCCTCTGTTGTCCCCTTCTCCTCCTGTCTTCAATCTTTCCCCATGTCAGGGTCTTTTCCAATGAGTCAGTTCTTTGCAACAGGTGGCCAAAGTATTGGAGTTTCAGCTTCAACTGAAACTTTCCCCCAATGAATATTCAGGACTGATTTCCTTTAGGATGGGCTAGTTTGGTCTTTTGGCAGTCCAAGGGACTCTCAAAAGTCTTCTTCAACACCAGTTCAAAAGCATTAATTCTTCAGCGCTCAACTTTCTTTATAGAACACTCTCAAATCCATACATGATTACTGGAAAAACCATAGCTTTCACTAGATGGACCTTTTTTTGGCAAAGTAATGTCTCTACTTTTTAATATGCTGTCTAGGTTTGCCATAGCTTTTCTTCCAAGGAGTGAGTGTCTTAATTTCATGGCTGCAATCACCATCTGCTGTGATTTTGGAGACCCCAAAAATAAAGTCTCTTACTGTTTCCATTGTTTACCCACCTATTTGAAGGACTAGTCCCTAAGATAAGGTAAGAAAACTTAACTAAGCTTTAGTTAATTCTTCATAAAGAGCTAACAACAAAGAGCCATGAACTTGTGTCTTCACATTATGGTGACTTTTAATGGATTAAAAGTTTTCCAGACTGAATTTCAGGCATCCATGTCATACCTTGGATTTTGCTTATTTATTCAGCTAAGCAAGTGTGTAGAGTATTTGTCTCAGCAAAGCCTTTGAAAAGTATTGATATAATTAAGATATAAACCAACAGTCACTGAGAAGCAGACTCTAACAGGAGACATATGATAGAACATGTACACAATTACTACAGGATAGAGTATTATAAGTATCCTGTGAATAGCAGAGAGTCCCAAGGAACATGGAAAAATCAGTGCCCTGTTAAAGGAAAAGCCAGTAACTGAGTCGAATGCCCAGAATGGAGTTGGATTTCACAAGGTGAAAATAAATTATTATTATAGCTAAGATTGCATTGTTTTAATATGTGCCATCCACTAGTTTATGCCCCTTATGTATGTTGAATTATTTAATTTTCATCTATCTTTATTTAATATGATATATTTTACTATTGGATCCAATTTACAGATGAGAAAAACAAGGCACAAAATAGTTCTTCTACCTTTCAGAGAAGTAAATATAAACTTCTTGTAGGATGAAAAAAATATATGATTAGAAGGTTGTGGAATAGATATACCTATGCCAAGTGAATTGTGATGCACTTATTTATATTTATTAATACTATAGGAAACCACAAATGCAAGATGTTTTCCAAGATGAAGTTCCACTTTTGGAAAATTTAATAAAATGCATTTTTCTGTTTGGTAAATACTTAATACTAATTAAATAAATCATCATAAAGTGCTCATTTGTTGTTTTTAAGTATTACTTTCTAATTAATGATATAGGAATAGTAAGCCTATCGAGAGGAGTTAAAAAATTCGGGCTCTGCAAAAATGGGAGAAGATAAGTGGTTAGCCATATATTACAGTAGATCCCTCTTAATGGCTGAGACTTAAGACATTAAGAGAATGGTGAATTCCTTATATTTATCATTCTAAAAAGTTGCAAAATTATCACTGTTAAGAAATCAATAGGCTCCATCTCCCCATTTCTTACTAGGAAAGAAAACTAACAAGGTTAGGCATTTTGTCCTGTGTCACACAGGATGGTTATTGGCCTGAAATAGATGTAAGATTCTTTACTCCCTGAAACCAGTTCACAAGTGGGATGGTGTTAGCCCCCAGGGATTCAGTCTCTTGCAAATCAGATGAGTATGGAATACCCACCGATTTCAGAACCAGCTCCACAGCTGGAGAGCCATCACGCCTCATAAAATATGATGAGAAACCTAGAAGGATCTCACCCACGGAGGTGCATTTACAAAGCAATGGATTATTTTCTCCTTTGTGGACTTCTCATTTTCATTTCTGTTGCTGACACCTTGTCTTACTGCATGAAAAAATAAGTGAATGGCAATCACATGAAAGTGAAAAGTGAAAGTGAAAGTCGCTCAGTCATGTCAGACTCTGTGCCACCCCATGGACTATACAGTCCATGAAATTCTCCACGCCAGAATACTGGAGTGGGTATAGCCTTTCTCTTCTTCTCTGATAGTTCAGTTGGTAAAGTATCCGCCTGCAATGCAGGAGACCCCAGGTTGATTCCTGGATTGGGAAGATCTGCTGGAGAAGGGAAAGGCTATACCCACTGCAGTATTCTGGCCACATATTAAATGTGTATTTGTATTACCATATTACAGAGAATTCCCATTCAAGGGGTATAAACGTAACACCACAATGTCATGTACCTCTAGCATCTGTTGTGTGTTAATGTGTGTGACCAGTCACAGTTATCAGCATTCCCCAAGTATTAAAAAATATGTAAGAACTTAGGCACTTTGCACTTCTCTCTGAATTCATGGAGTTAGATCCCCCCCCCGCCCCCATACTAATCACTTTATTCTGAAAGGAGAGGGCCTATGGCTCACACGAGGGGATATCCAGTAGGAAGTCACATGATGACACAAACAGAATCCTTGAAGAGATAAATTTCTGTGAACACTAAGCTGCAGTGGCAGAGGAAGAAAATATATGACGAGAAGGTTGTGGTATAGATACCTATATTCAGTTAAGCTCACACAAATGGACAAAAAGCAAAGCATAGAAGCTGGCTATGAATCAAACATAATAAGAATTAACATTTATCAAAAGCCTGGTGTGTGGCAGGTACATCACATCTATTATCTCTAAACTGTACAATAACCCTACACCAGACACAACTGTGTTTTCAGTAGACAGATGTGGAAAATGGGCTTCTTCAAATAAGATGATTGTGTGCAGAAACTCACAATTGCACGGGTGGTTTCAGAATTTCATATGGGCAGGTATTATAAGTGTCAAGACATTTAAGTGACAAGGTTTGAAACTGCATTTTGTATAATTCTCTGGGTTATACTAAAAATGCAGGAAAGAACATACAAAATCACCTGAAGGGTGAAGCTGAAGCCACCAGTGTCTTGAGGTTGCCAACACCACTTAAGAGAGTGATGCTAGGACCCACACCCCTGGCTTGACTGCTTTAATATGTTTGTTGTTCACTGTGTGATGCTGTCTCCTAAATTGCCAGATTCAACATCATAAGAAAGTTGACCTTTGGGTAATTTCTAAAGAGGAAAACTGAGTTTTGAAAACCTCTCTCCTGAGACTCCCCTGGTGGTGAAGTGGTTAGGACTTCACCTTCCAACACAGGGGATGTGGGTTTGATCCCTGGTCAAGGAGATAACATCCTACATGCCTCGTGGCAAAATAACAACAACAACAACAACAACAACAACAAAAACCCCATAAAACAGATACAATATTGGAACAAATTCAACAGACATTAAAAATGGTCCACAACAATGATAATAAGAATCATTTAAAAAATTTTAACATTCAATATTTTCAATATTTTTTTAAATTATTCTTAATTTAATCCTTTAAATTCTTTAAAATAAAATTTTAAGATACACAAAAAGTATCTTCATGACCCAGATTAACCATGATGGTGTGATCACTCACCTAGAGCCAGACATCCTGGAATGTGAAGTCAATGGGCCTTAGAAAGCATCACTATGAACACAGTTAGTGGAGGTGATGGAATTCCAGTTGAGCTATTTCAAACCCTAAAAGATAATGGTGTTAAAGTGCTGCACTCAATATGCCAGCAAATTTGGAAAACTCAGCAATGGCCACAGGACTGGAAAAGGTAAGTTTTCATTCTAATCTCAAAGGGCAATGCCATAGAATGTTCAAACTACCACACAATTGCACTCATCTCACATGCTAGCAAAGTAATGCTCAAAATTCTCCAAGTCAGGCTTCAGCAGTACATGAACCGTGAACCTCCAGATGCTCAAGCTGGATTTAGAAAAGGCAGAGGAACCAGAGATCAAATTGCCAACATCTGTTGGATCATTGAAAAAGCAAGAGAATTCCAGAAAATCATCTACTCTGCTTTACTGACTACACTGAAGGCTTTGACTGTGTAGATCACAACAAACTGGAAAATTCTTAAAGAGATGGGAGTGCCAGACCACCTGACCTGCATGCTAAGAAATCTGTATGCAGGTCAGGAAGCAACAGTCAGAACTGGACATGGAACAGACTGGCTCTAAATTGTGAAAGATGTACGTTGAGGCTGCATATTTTCACCCTGCTTGTTTAACTTATATGCAGAGTACATCATGAGAAATGCTGGGCTGGAGGAAGCACAAGCTGGAATCAAGATTGCCAGGAGAAATATCAATAACCTCAGATATGCAGATGGCACCACCCTTTTGGCACAAAGTGAAGAGAAACTAAAGAGTCTGTTGATGAAAGTGAAAGAGGAGAGTGAAAAAGTTGGCTTAAAGTTCAACATTCAGAAAATGAAGATCATGACATCCGGTCCCATCACTTCATGGCAAATAGATGGAGAAACAATGGAAACAGTGACAGACTTTATTTTCTTGGGCTCCAAAATCACTTCAGATGGTGATTACAGCTATGAAATTAAAAGACACTTACTCCTTGGAAGGAAAGTTATGACCAATCTAGACAGCATATTAAAAAGCAGAGACATTATTTTACCAACAAATGTCCATCTAGTCAAAGGTATGGCTTTTCCAGTGGTCATGTATGGATGTAAGGTTTGGATCATAAAGAAAGCTGAGTGCTGAAGAATTGATGCTTTCGGACTGTGGTGTTGGAGAAGACTCTTGAGAGTCCCTTGGACTGCAAGGAGATCCAACCAGTCCATCCTAAAGGAAATAAGTCCTGAATATTTATTGGAAGGACTGATGCTGAAGCTTAAAGTCCAATAATTTGGCCACCTGATGCAAAGAACTGACTCATTGGAGAAGACTCTGATGCTGGGAAAGATTGAAGGGAGGAGGAGAAGGGGACGACAGAGGATGAGATGGTTGGATGGCATCACTGACTCAATGGACATGAGTTTGAGCAAGCTTTGGGAGTTGGCGATGGACAGGGAAGCCTGGCGTGTTGCAGTCCATGGGGTCGCAAAGAGTTGGGCATGACTGAGTGACTGAACTAAACAGAACTGAATCTTAAATTACAAACAAAAACTTCTCTTCTAAAAAAGGAAGATGCCTATTAAATGGTTTCATTACTCTGAAAATTATTTGTTGCACTCTGAAGTTGGAGGTCCCAGCCATCTGTGCCTGCCCAGAGTCTCCTAGACCTACTTATGGCTTGAGCCCCTGGGCACACTGAGGCTCAGTACTCCAAGAAGCACACCGTCAGTACAATCCTTCCAGCACCTGCTGTGGATCCAGTTCAAGCTTCCCATGGGTTTCATCTGCTGATTCTCATGGCTATACATCCAAGAGCTCTTTCATTAGCAGACTGACAATAACAGGATCTGCCTTACGCTCCACATCAGCGGATATGTGATGAGCACATAAACCACAAAAAGGGAAAAAAATGTTCTCATATGCCACAGTCGTACATGTGGGACATCCCCGTGTCAAACTCCATTGCCAAATAAAATACGGAATGCCTAGTTAAATTTTAATTTCACACAAGCAACGAATACTTTTAATATGAGTATAAATATATCAGTATTAGTATAAATATTACTCTTTATAATTTATGTCCATTAGATATTTTACATACATTTATCCAAGCCTCAAACTTAATTAGACATCCAGCATCTGATTTGCTAAATTTGGCAACTCTACCTATGAGTAGTCAGGCATAAGACCTAGTCTCTGACCTCAAGGGGCCTAGTCTTGGGGATCCAGACATGCAAAACTCAATTTAAAAGAAAAGTGATATGTTCTCATTTAAGACGTTATGAAGTGCTTTGGAATCTCAGACACAGAAATGCCTAATTTTTAAAGGGGAGGATAAAGACACAGCAATGGCTTTTTATTTTACAGCTGAAATGAAATCAGTAGCTAGTTGGCTGTGTGCAAGGGACGAGGAGCTAGAGAAATGGGGCATAAATACAGGCAAAAGTAGTAAACTATATAAAATAAAAATGTCAGAAATATCATAAGGGAATCCATGACTAATCACTAAATAGTTTGCGAGTAGTGTTTTGTCAGAGGGCCTCACTTGTTGCTTCTTACACTGCTCATTGGAAATAGATCTGATTTCTATAATCAGAGGAGAGTTTCTCAGAGACTTGGATAGAAAATCAAGTGCGTTCTTGCTCCCAATGCATTTTACACATACTCATATTACTTACTCCTTAAATCTCTCATTAATATTTCTGTGTTGTCTTTTAGGCTATGCATTCCTCACAGGCAAGGTCTTTTCATTCTTTTTATTTCCTAAGCTCCCAATTAACATGTGTTACAGTGTAGGTACTCAGCAAATACCAAACTGACTTAGTTTGCAGGAAATGCAATTTCCCCTTCAGGGGAAATAAACTTAAAGTGCTGAAAAGTGAAGTGATAACTGTGCACATAACCTGCGTGTATGTTTTTTGTGTTAATATGCAGGATTGCCCTAACCCTAACCAACAGTATGCCACAGAGGCCTGCAGCTACAAAGTCATTATTTAGTTTTAGTGACACTGACAATAATGAGGAGTGAAGAAAAGTTGCATAATAGGAACAGAATTCACAAACCAAAATTGTTATAGCATAGAAGAATGTTCATTTACGGTTACACTATTGCATCGTAAAATAAGCTTTTATCATTTTAATTCCTCCCCTTCCGAGTTTTATATCTCCAATCACTTAATCTCATGCATGTTACCTAAAGTACTAAATGACCATATCTCCATCTTGATATTTTGAATTCTTTTTTTGTTCTTTCTATATTATTCTACTTTTTTTCAACACAAAATGAAATATTATATATGCATACTCACAGAAATATATGCAAATATAAATCCCTGGTGGCTCAGTGGTAAAGAATCTGCCTGCCAGTGAAGAAGATGTAGGTTCAATCCCTGGGTCAGGAAGATCCCCTGGAGAAGGAAGTGGCAACCCACTCCAGTATTCTTGCCTGGGAAATCCCATGGACAAAGGAGCCTGGTGGCTTAGAGTCCATGGGGTCTCGTGATAATTGGACATGAAGTAGCAACTAAAGGACAATAGCATATATATGTAAAGCCTGAAAGAAGAGGCCCATAAAAGTGAGGAAAGATAATTAATATTAATCGATTATAGTTATTTAAGGAGAAATGGATTTCTTGTGCTCTTCTCTTTTATATATTCCAATTTTCAGCAACTTCATTCTATTGGTCATTTTTAGTTATAATTATCTACATTATTACCACTTATTTTGCCATTATCTTTATTAAAGCAAAAAAATGTATATGCATGTGTGTGTATTAGAGAGGGACATGTATAAGTATATATCATGGGATAATATATTTTAAATGCATATTTTGTATGTAGGTATAAATATAAAATGCATAAACTGTATATATATGATATAACATGGATGATATTTTTAAAAATGTTCTGTGTATGCACATAATTTTGCTTGAAAATGAAGCTTGTTATTAAGGTGCAGATTCATCCATGTTTCATAGAATACCAGGTACACTGTGGGTGCTTAATAAATGTTAAATAATAGTAGTCTGCCTTTATCAGTTTATTCTCTATCTGCAATTAAGTGATGGGGTGCCAAATTATGTATCAAGAAGTTTTTATTAGGTTATATTTTTTCTAGGCAGCAGGTGCAGGATTTACAATGTGTTATGCATTATAGATCTTCCTCAGAACAACTTACTATTTGGTTTAAATAGATAAAATTCTGACCTAGATCCTGCAGTGAGATTGTCGTGGCTAAAAGCAGCAGTCAGCCTATCCGCGTTTGCTTTCTTTCTCTCTTACTCTAATTCAATATCATTATTTCTTGTGAAAGAAATGAGGCTTCTGCATTTCTGAGTAAATTATTCTTGCCCTTAAAACTGGTAAAAATTCACCATGCCAATTTTAAGTTTTGGTATCAGTAACTTTTTGGTGAGTTTATTTTCTATTTGTATTTGAGATGTATTTTGCTGAGTATTTTTAAAATTTTAGACTCAAATATTTACTACATTTTAATTGTCACAAATAAAAGACATACCATTTCTAAAGCAGAGTGACAAAAGGAGAGGAATTATTTTGTCTGAAAGAGAGATGGTGGAAAAAATGAGGCACTGATACAAATTAATCATAAAATCTTAGAGTGTATCCTAGATACCATCTAGTCTAACTCATCATCTAAAGAAGTCCTCTTGAGGGAGAACAAGATGGTGGAGGAGTAGGTGGATGTGGAGTACATCTCTCTCCAAAGATACATCAGGAATACACCTTCAGACACAGAAGTGCATGCAGAACACCAGCTGGGAGCAGACAGGAGTACCTGACCAGAGGAAAAGAATATATTGGACCATGCAAAACTCAGTAGGATGAAGGAACTAGGGGTAAAAACAGGAGTGTTAATGGGGCTGGACCTACCCTCTGTGGGCAGGGGAACTGAAGCAGGGGTCAAATCCCCACGTCAGGGCACCTGTCTGAGTCAGAGGAAAAGCATTTAAGGCTGAGAGTGAAAGAGCTGACCTGTGGCAGCCTAAATGGAATGAGAATCAGACAGTCCTTGCCGCAGTCATACGTACCCCCGGACAGGGACGAGGGTTCCCTGGAGGGCGCAGAGGCTGGGAGCTGGAGTTTGGGGAGTGTGGAGTGATCCCAAGGCAAGGGCTGCTGTTGACTGTGGAGAGACAGATGGAGGGGCGGTGAGGGAGGAGACTATGATGGGAAGGCCTGTGGAGGAAAGCCGGGCAGCCAAGGAAGCAAGGCGATACTGCTGAATCACACGTAGTGGGTGGAGCCATCATCATTATAGCCTGTCTCTCCCCACGTGCCAGCATCCAGAACTGAACAATAGAGAGGCTGGCCCATCAAACGCACCTGAGCACTTAACTACACAGCAGGACCCCACCCAGGGTGCCCCTTTAAGTGCCTGACGTGCCGATCTACAGAGTAGGACCCCAGCCAGGAGGCCCCTCTATGTGCCTGTTGCGCCAAACAGCAGAGAAGGACCCCAGGCAAGGGAGCCCTCTAAGTGCCTGAAGGGCACTAAGAAAGACTGGCCCAAGAGGCCTTCTGATGGCCAGTCAGCTACAAGAGGCTCAAAAAAAGACTCTGATTGGACCATAACTCCTGTGGTGGAGGCAGTCCGTGTCCCTGCACACTTGGCGCCACCAGGGTCCCCGCAAGCCAAGCAGTTGCGCCCCCTTCACGCTCAACTGTCACTGGGGCAGAGCTGCCACAGGCAAAGGAAAGTCTTGTGTCTGTGCACACAGGGTCGCTTCGGTCGTGTCTGACTCTTTGCAACCCTGAGGACTGTGGCCTGCCAGTCTTCTCTGTCAGGGAAGGGGTTCTCCAGGCAAGAACACTGGAGCATATTGGCCAATACTGGTTGCCATACCCTTCTAGAGCACTATATTTCCTGCTGCCCTAGCCACCAGCCCCCTGAGTACCTGGTGCTGCCAGAACCCCTGCGACCCAAGCAGCAGCCCCACCTCCACACCTGGCCCTCACAGGGGCGAACCCAAGTCCTCCAGGGCAGCCTCAGGAGCAAACCCCAGTGGAACCACATGCAGAGGTGGAAATAAAACCACAGTTGAAACCCAGGGGCAGTGTGGCTAAGGAAGAAGACCCAAAACCTTCCCACCAGTTGTACAAACTGCAGATTAAACCCACATGATGAACTCGGCAGACTCTGTGTCTATGGAATATGTAAAAGGGCATTGAGAGCTCCCACAAAAGAAATGCACTAGTTCTGACAGCTGTGGACATTGGAGGCAAAGACACAGAGGAGGAGGACCACATTCGAATCTGAGCTGCCCCCCCCCCCCCCCCCCCGCCCCAGCAGGTCCAGAGATCAGCAGTGTTTGAGGGCATCCTAGGGAGGTGAGGTGGACTGTGACTCCCAGTGAGGGAAAGGACTCTGACAGCAGTGACTCAAGAAAAACATTTATTATTCCTATGTTTTGAATTGCTTTGTAGATTCTTTTGGATTTTTTTAAAAAATCTTTTTTCCCTTTTTTCTCCCCCCTCTATTGTAGTTGTCAATTTTATTGGCACTGTGACATCTAATTAAGCTTTTGAGCTTTTTTCCCCCCTCAGTCACAATTTTTTGTTGCTGTCATAAACCTGTGCCTCTATGTTGGGCTTTTGCGGTTCTGTGGAGTTTTTCTTTGTTGTTTTTCCTTTTTTCTTGCAGTTAATCTTTAATGTATGTAAATCTTCTTTATCTACCTCTATTCTTTCTTAATTTTCTTTCTTTCCTTTCAACATATTTGTTAGCTATATTTTCACTGCTCTATTCCCCAATTGGCACCTCGCTCTAGTTTTGTTTTCCAGTTTGTACTTTAGTTAGTTTTGTTCTGGTAGATATAATTTTTGGTTTCCTTTGTTTGCCGGGTCAATCTATTGTACTCTATTTTTATTGGACTGTTTGGAATTTGCTTATGGGTGTATATTTATATGTGTGTATTCAGTCACACTTTTTATTGCTATTATAAACCTCTGCCCTTACCTTGTGCTTTTACAGTTCTATGGCCTTTTCCTTTTTTCCCCTTTCTTTCTTCTTTTTTTTATAATTTTGAGTTTGAATGTTTTTAAGCCTATTATATTTTTTCTACATTTATTCGTTTGTTTGCCTTTCCTACTGTTTTTTCCCCTTGCAGCTAATCTCTAATGTATATATATCTTCTTCATCTACCTCTATTTAACTTTGCATATCTATTCTTTCTTAATTTTCTTTCTTTCCTTTCCTCTCAACAATTTGTTAGTTTCATTTTCATTGCTTTATTCCCCAATTGGTACCTTGCTCTATTTTTGTTTTCCAGATTGTGCTTTAGTTAGTTTTATTCTGGTGGATATAATTTTTGGTTTCCTTTGTTCACTGGGTCAATCTATTGTACTCTATTTTTGTTGGGCTGTTCTGATTTTGCTTATCAGTGTACATGTAATATTTGAATATTGAGTCACACTTTATATTGTTGTTATAAACCTCTGCCTCTAGGTTGGACTTTTGCAGTTCTGTGGAGTTTTCCTTTTTCTCTTTCTTCTTGCATTTTTTTTCTTTTCCATTTTTTATAGTTTTAATTTTCAATTTTTAAAAAAACCTATTGTATTTTTCAACATTTATTCCTTTGTTTGCCTTTCCTACTGTTCTTTACCCCTTGCTGTTAAATTTTAATGTATATAATTCTTCTTCATCTACTTTTACTTAACTTTGCACATCTATTCTTTCTATCTTTCCTTTCTTCTCAACATATTTGTTAGTTTTGTTTACATTGCTTTATTCCCACTTGGCAGCTGGGTTTGGTTTTGTCTTCCAGTTTGTGTTTTAGTTAGTTTTGTTCTTAACTGGTAAATATAACTTTTGATTTCCTTTGTTTGCCAGGTCAATACGCTGTACTTTATTTTTGTTGAACTGTTTTTACTTTGGTCATGGATGTATATGTATATGTGTATAGTCCATTATTTTAATTATTACTTGCCTGATTTTTAAACTGCCATTTGTTTGGGTTTATCTTTGGTTTCTTGTTTTTGGATATTTATTTTAATGCCATAACAAACCACTTAACACCATAACAAACCAAGTGTGGAATCTTCGTTCCTGACCAGAGATCAAGCCTTGAGCCTTTGGAGTGGGAGCACTGACTCCAAGACCCTAGACTACCAGAGAACTAACTGTAGGAAGTATCAAATAGTGAGAACTCACACAAAGGAAACCACTTGAATACAAGACCCGGCATCACCCAACCACCAGTAGCACCCTGTGCAGGATGCCTCATCTAAACAACAAACAAAACAAAAATACAAACCTAATCATCAGCAGAGAGGATTACCTCCTCACTCAGCCTTGCCCATCAGAGGAAAAACAAACAACAAACAAATACTCAGCACAAATCTCACCCTATATGAAGCTTACACAAACCACTGGACAAACCTTAGGAGGGCAGAAACCAAAAGGAAGAAAGAAGTCAACCTTGAAGCCTGGGAAAAGGAGACCTCAAACACAATAAGTTAAAACAAAATGTAAAAGCAGAGAAACTACACAAATGAAGGAACAAATTAGAAACACAGAAGTCCAAATAAATGAAGAGAAAATAGGAAAACTACCTGAAAAAGAATTCAGAATAATGATAGTAAAGATGACCCAAAACCTTGAAAACAAAATGGAGAAAATGCAAGAATCAATTAACAAAGACCTAGAAGAATTAAAGAATAAACATACAGAGACAAACAAAACCATTACTGAAATTAAGAATACTCTAGAAGGAATCAATAGCAGAATATCTGAAGCAGAAGAACTCATTAGTGAGCTGGAAGATAAAATGGTAGAAATAACGTCTGAAGAGCAGAATAAAGCAAAAAGAATGAAAAGAACTGAGGATAGTCCCAGAGACCTCTGGGACAATAGCAAATGCACCATTTGAATTATAGGGGTCCCAGAAGAAGAAGAGAAAAAGGAAGGGTCTGAGAAAATTTTTGAAGAGATTATAGTTGAAAATTTCCCCAACATGAAAAAGGAAATAGTCAATCAAGTCCAAGAGGCACAGAGTCCCACACAGGATAAACCCAAAGAGAAACACACCAAGACACACACAAATCAAACTAACGAAGACTAAATACAAAGAAAGAATATTAAAAGCAGCAAGGGAGAAGCAACAAGTAGCATACAAGGAAACCCCATATGTTTCACAGCTGATCTTCCAGCAGAAACTGCAGGCCAGAAGGGAATGGTAGGATATATTTAAAGTACTGAAAGGGAAAACTCTACAACCAAGATTACAGTAACCAGCAGGGATCTCATTCAAAATTGATGGAGCTATCAAAAGCTTTTCAGACAAGCAAAAGTTAAGAGAATTCAGTACCACAAAGCCAGCTTTACAACAAATGTTAAAGGGGCTTATATAGTCAATAAATACAAAAGAAGAAAAAAGATCTACAAAATCAACCCCAAACAATTAAGGAAATGGATATATATATATATATATATATATATATATATATATATATATATAAATTTGCCTTAAATGTAAATGGATTAAGTGCTCCAACCAAAAGACACAGATTGGCTGAATGGATACAAAAAGAAGACCCATATATTCTGTCTACAAGAAACCTACTTCAGACCTAAAGACACATATAGACTGAAAGTGAGAGGATGGAAAAATAGATTCCAAGCAATTGGGAGGCAAAAGAAAGCTGGAGTAGCAATCCTCATATCAGACAAAATAGACCCTTAAAATAAAGAATATTACAAGAGATAAAGAAGGACACTACATAATGATCAAGGGATCAATCCAAGAGGAAGACATAACAATTGTAAATATCTATGCATCCAACCTAGGAGCACCTCAATACATAAAACAAACACTAAAAGGCATAAAAGGAGAAATTGACAGTAATGCAATAATAGTAGAAGACTTTAACATCCCACTCACACCAATGGACAGATCATCAAAACAGAAAATTAATAAGGAAACACAAGTCTTAAATAATGCATTAGATGAGATGAATCTCATTGATATCTTCAGGGCATTCCATTCAACTGCAGAAGAATACACTTTCTTCTCCAGTGCACATGGAACATTCTCCAGGATAGACCACATCTTGGGTCACAGATCAAACCTCAGTACATTTAAGAAAATTGAAATTATATCAAGCATCTTCTCTGACCATAATGCTCTGAGACTAGGTATCGACAACAAGAGAAAAACTGTAAAAGATACAAACATATGGAGATTAAACCACACACTTCTAAATAACCAACAGGTTACTGTTGAAATCAAAAGGGAAATAAAAAAATTTGTAGAAACAAATGACAGTGAAAACACAACCCAAAACTTATGGGATGCAGCAAACGCAATTCTAAGATGGAAGTTTATAGCAATACAATCCTACTTCAAGAAACGAGAAATATATTGAACAGACAACCTAATCTTACACCTAAAACAACTGGAAAAAGAAGAGCAAAAAACCCCCCAAAATTAGTAGAAGGAAAGAAATCAGAAAAATCTGAGCAGAAATAAATGAAAAAAAAATGAAAGAAACAATAGTAAAGATTAATAAAACTAAAAGCTGATTCTTTGAAAAGATAAACAAAATTGGCAGACATTTGGCCAAGCTCATCAAGAAAAAAAGAGAGTAGAATAAAATCAACAAAATTAGAAATGAAATAGGAGAGGTTACAACAGACAATGCAGAAATACAAAGGATTATGAGGGACTATTATGAACAACTATATAGCAATAAAATGGATAGCCTGGAAGAAATGGACAGATTCTTAGAAAAGTTCAATATTCCAAGACTGAACCAGGAAGAAATAGAAATTATGAAAAACCCAATTACCAGCACTGAAATTAAAGCTGTGATAAAAAATCTCCCAAAAAACAAAAGCACAGGACCAGATGGCCTCACAGGAGAATTTATCAAACATTTAGAGAAGAGCTAATGCCTATCCTTCCAATTGAAGTAAAGTGAAGTGAAGTTGCTCAGTTGTGTCAGACTCTTTGTGACCCTATGAACTGTAGCCTACCAGGCTTCTCTGCTGCTTCTAAGTCACTTCAGTCGTGTCCGACTCTGTGCGACCCCATAGACGACAGCCCACCAGGCTCCTTGGTCCCTGGGATTCTCCAGGCAAGAACACTGGAGTGGGTTGCCATTTCCTTCTCCATCACATGAAAGTGAAAAGTGAAAGTGAAGTCACTCAGTCGTGTCCGACTCTTAGCGACCTCATGGACTACAACCTACCAGGCCCCTCCGTCCATGGGATTTTCCAGGCAAGAGTACTGGAGTGGGGTGCCATTGCCTTCTCCGACCAGGCTTCTCAGTCCATGGGATTTTCCAGGCAAGAGTACTGGAGTGGGTTGCCATTTCCTTCTCCAGGGGATCTTCCCGACCCAGGAATCGAACCCAGGTCTCCCGCATTGTAGTCAGACGCTTTACCCTCTGAGCCACCAGGGAAGCCCCTATCCTTCTAAAACTCTTTCAAAAAATTGCAGAGGAAGGAACACTTCCAAACTCATTCTACGAGGCCACCATCACCCTGATACCAAAACCAGACAAAGACAACACAAAAAAGGAAAACTACAGGCCAATATCACTGATAAACATAAATGCAAAAATCCTCAACAAAATTTTAGCAAACAGAATTCAGCACACACCAAAAAGCTCATACACCATGATGAAGTTGAGTTTATTCCAGGGATTCAAAGATTCTTTAATATATGCAATTCAACCAATGTGATACACCATATTAACAAATTGAAAGATAAAAAAGCATATGACAATCTCAATAGATGCCAAAAAAAACTTTGGCAAAATTCAGCACCCATTTATGATTAAAACTCTTCAAAAATTGGGCAAAGAAGGAGCCACCCTCAACACAGTAAAGGCCATATGTGATAAGCCAACAGTAAACATTATTCTCAATGGTGAAAAACTGAAAGCATTCCCCCTAAGATCAGGAACAAGACAAAGGTGTCCTCTTTCACCTCTATTATTCAACATAGTTTTGGATTTCCTAGCTACAGCAATCAGAGAAGAGAGAGGAATAAAAGGAATCCAGATGAGAAAATAAGAAGAAAATCTCTCTCTGTTTACAGATGACATGATACTGTACATAAAAAACCCTAAAGATTGTATCAGAAAATTACTACAGCTAATCAGTGAATTTAGCTAAGTTGCAGTATACAAAATCAATACACAGAAATCACTTGGATTTCTATATATTAACAATGAACAATCAGAAAGAGAAATTAAGGAATCAATCTCATTCACCATTGCAACAAAAGGAATTAAAGATTTATACATCTAGGAATAAACTTAGCTAAGGAGACGAACTGTACACAGAAAATTATAAGACACTAATGAAAGAAATCAAAGATGCATAAACAGATGGAGAGATATTCCATGTTCCTGGGTAGGAAGAACAATATTGTGAAAATGAATATACTATCAAATGCAATCTACAGATTCAATGCGATCACTATCAAATTATCAATGGCATTTTTTCACAGAACTAAAAGAAAAAAAATCCACAATTCTTATGGAAAGAGAAAAGACCCCAAAAAGCCAAAGCAAGTCCCAAGAAAGAATGGAGCTGTAGGAATCAACCTTCCTGACTTCAGATTATACTACAAAGATACAATCATCAAGACAGATTGGTACTGGCAAAAAAAACAGAAATATAGACCAATGGAACAAGATAGAAACCTCAGAAATAAACACATGCCCCTATGGGTACCTTATTTTTGACAAAGGTGGCAAGAATATACAATGGGGAAAAGACAGTCTCTTCAATAAATGGTTCTGGAAAACTGGACAGCTACATGTAAAATAATGAAATTAGAACACTTCCTAACACCATTACACAAAGAAAAACTCAAAATGGATTAAAGACTTAAATGTTTTTAAGACCAGAAACTATAAAACTGTCAGAGGAAACACATAGGCAGAACACCTGATAACATAAATCAAAGCAAGATCCTCTCTGATCCACCTCCTAGAGTAATGGAAATAGAAACAAAATTAAACAAGTGGGACCCGATTAAACTTAAAAGCTTTTGCACCACAAAGGAAAGTATAAACAAGGTGAAAAGACAACCCTCAGAATGAAGAGAAAATAATAGCAAATGAAACAACTGACAGAGGATTAACTTCCAGAATATACAAGCAGCTCATACAACTCAAGTACCAGAGAAACAAACAACCCAATCAAAAAGTGGTAAAAAGACTTTAAACAGACATTTTTCCAAAGAAGCCACACAGATGGCTAACAAACACATGAAAAGATGCTCAACATCACTCATTATTGGAGAAATGCAAATCGAAACCTCAATGAGATACCTCACATGGGTCAGAATGGCCATCAACAAAAAGTTTACAAACAATAAATGCTGGAGAGGGGTGTGGAGAAAAGGGGACGCTCTTGCACTATTGGTGGGAATGTAAATTGATACAGCCACTATGGAAGACAGTATGGAGATTCCTTTAAAAACTAGGAATAAAACCACCATATGACCCAGCAATCCCACTCGTAGGCATGTACCCTGAGGAAACAAAAATTGAAACAGACACATGTATTCCATTGTTCATTGCGGCACTATTTACAATAGCTAGAACATGGAAGCAACCTAGATGTCCATCAACAGATGAATGGATAAAGAAGCTGTGGTACATATACACAATGGAGTATTACTCAGCCATAAAAAGGAACACATTTGAGTCAGTTCTGATGAGGTGGATGAACCTAAAACCTATTATACAGAGTGAAGTGAGTCAGAAAGAGACAGATAAATTTCATATTCTAACTCATATATACAGAATCTGAAAAATGGTACTGAAGAATTTATTTATAGGGCAGCAGTGGAGAAACAGACATAGAGAATAGACTTTATGGACATGGCGAGAGGGGAGGAGAGGGTGAGATGTATGATAAGAGTAACATGAAAACTTGCATTACCATATATAAAACATAGCCAACGGAATTTGCTGTGTGGCTCAGGAAACTCAAACGGGGCTCTGTATCAATCTAGAGTGGTGGGATGTGGCATGAGATGGAGGGATGTTCAAAAGGGAGGGGATATATGTATACCTATGATGATTCATATTAAAGTTTGACAAAAAACAGCAAAATTCTGTAAAGCAATTATCCTCCAATAAAAAAATAAATTAAAAAAAAAGAAGTCCTCTTAACTTTATCCCCTTCATAAAATCTGTGACATCTGCAGATATACTTATTTGATGAGGAAGTCACCCCCTC